>NW_019942774.1:71610-88491 GCF_002910315.2 Salvelinus sp. IW2-2015 | reverse complement strand
ATTGTTGAAATCGTTTTTTTTTATCACCCATCTACACACAATATCCCATAATGACAAAGTGGAAACATGTTTTAGAAATTTTCATGAATTTATTGAAAATGAATATAGAAATATCTAATTTACATAAGTATTCACACCCTGAGACAATACTTTGTAAAACCGTCTTTGGCAGCGATTACAGCTGTGAGTCTTTCTGTTTAAGTCTCTAAGAGCTTTCCACACCTGGATTGTGCAACAATATTACTTAAAACATTCTTCAAGCTTTGACAAATTCGTTGTTCATCATTGCTAGACAACCATTTTAAATCTTACCATACATTTTCAAACAGATTTAAGTCAACACTGTAACTCGGCACTCAGGAACATTCATTGTCTTCTTAGTGTGGAATTCCAGTGTAGATATGGCCTTGTGTTTTAGTTATTGTCCTGCTGAAAAGTCAATTATTCTCCCATTGTCAAGTGAAAAGTAGACTGAACCATGTTTCCTCTAGGATTTTGCCTGTGCTTAGCTCTATTCCACAGATTTTTTTATCCTGAAAAACTCCCCAGTCCTTAACGATTATAAGCATACCCATATCATGATGCAGCCACCAGTATGCTTGAAAATATGGAGAGTGGTACTCAGTCATGTGTTGTTTTGGACTGTGCAAACATAACCCTTTCTATTCAGGAAAAAAAGTGAAATGCTTGGCCACATTTTTTGCCAGTAATTGATACACCATCCAAAGTGTAATTAATAACTTCACCATTCTCAAAGGGATATTCAATGTCAGCTTTTTACATTTTTTACCCAACTACCAATAGGTGCCCTTCTTTGCGACACATTGAAAAACCTCCCTGGTCTTTGTGGTTGAATCTGTGTTCACTGCTCGACTGAGGGACCTTATAAATAATTGTATACGTGGAGTACAGAGATGAGGTAGTCATAATTTTTTTTTWWATTCTGTTAAACACTAATATTGCACACAGAGTGAGTCCATGCAATTTTAATGACTCGGTCAGCACATTTTTACTCCTGAACCTATTTAGGCTTGCCATAACAACAGGTTGAATACTTACTGACTTGACATTTCAGCTTTTAATTGAATACATTTGTATAAATGTCTAAAAACCTAGTTCCACTTAGACATTATGGGGTACTGTGTGTAGGCCTGGCACACACAATCTCAATGTAATACATTTTAAATTCGGGCTGTAACACAAAATGTGAAAAAAGTCAAGGGATGTGAATACTTTCTGAAGGCACTGTAGTTTTTTGATAGTATGACCATCTCTAGAGGATTTACAGATGGAAAATCCGGACTATCCAAATAAAGTGTGATCAAAATCCGTACTCAGAATTAGTAAAATTCCATTAGTGATGGAGTATCGATAATGAAGTAATCTTTCTTCCCACGCAAAACCCACCACTAGTACAGTATGCGTTGTCAAAGAGTGTACTAACCAGCCCAGCAACGTTTTTTAGCAGGTTTTTCAATATGACTACAATGATTTCTATATTTGTCTCTCTCTAACCACAGTGGGAAAGACAACTTCACACACTGCCGTACTTTACAAAACACACACACTGCTAAAGAGGAAGAGAGAAAAACACTGTTTGAGTGGGGTTGTTGGTTTGTGGTGTTGGAATGTAATCTACAACATACCTCGTTCACCCTCCTCAGGACTTTGAAGGGCCCCACATACCGCGGACCCAGCTTCCGGTAGGGCAGGCGGAGGGGCAGGTTTCGGGTCGAGAGCCAGACCCGGTCCCCCGGGTCTCACTGCGGTGACGGTCCGCGCTGGTTTTCTGGCGAAGCGCAGCTCGCTGGAGGTGTACACGTGCGGCCTCCCATGTCTCCTCCGCGCGCCTGAACCAGCCGTCCACCACAGGAGCCTCGGTCTGACCCTGATGCCACGGTGCCAGAACTGGCTGGTACCCCAATACGCACTGAAAGGGAGAGAGGTTAGTGGAGGAGTGGCGAAGCGAGTTCTGTGCCATCTCGGCCCAGGGCACGAACGCCGCCCACTCCCCCGGCCGGTCCTGACAATAGGACCGCAGAAACCTGCCCACATCCTGGTTGACTCTCTCTACCTGCCCGTTACTCTCGGGGTGAAAACTTGAGGCAAGGCTGATCGAGACCCCAGACGTTCCATGAACGCCTTCCAGACTCTCGACGTGAACTGGGGACCCCGATCAGACACTATATCCTCAGCCACCCCGTAGTGCCGTAAGACGWGAGTAAACAGGGCTTCCGCAGTCTGTAGGGCCGTAGGAAGACCGGGCAGAGGGAGGAGATGACAGGACTTYGAGAAACGATCCACAACGACCAGGATCGTAGTGTTTCCCTGTGAAAGAGGTAGATCAGTTAAAAAGTCCACAGACAGGTGTGACCAAGGTCGTTGTGGAACGGGTAAGGGGTGTAGCTTACCTTTGGGCAGGTGTCTCGGAGCCTTACTCTGGGCACACACAGAAGCAGGAGGAAATATAGATCCTCAGTCCTTTGCCAAGGTGGGCCACCAGTACTTCCAGTCAGACAGCGCACCGCCCGACCGATCCCGGATGACCAGAGGAGGGTGACGTGTGGGCCCAATAAATCAACTGGTCACGGACAGCAGCGGAACGTACATACGCCCGACCGGACACTGGAGGGGAGCGGGTTCTGTACGCAACGCCTGCTCAATGTCCGCGTCCAACTCCCACACGACTGGCGCCACCAGGCAAGAGGCCGGGAGTATGGGAGTCTGATCCATGGGCCGCTCCTCTGTGTCATACAGCCGGGACAGTGCGTCTGCCTTAGTATTCTGGGAACCTGGTCTGTAGGACAGGGTAAATACAAAATGGGTAAAGAACATGGCCCACCTTGACTGACGAGGATTCAGTCTCCTCGCTGCCCGGATGTACTCCAGGTTGCGGTGGTCAGTCCAGATGAGGAAAGGGTGTTTACCCCCCTCAAGCCAATGTCTCCACGCCTTCAATGGTTTAACCACAGCCAACAGCTCCAGGCCCCCCACATCATAGCTACGCTGGGCTGAGCTTCTTCGAGAAGAAAGCACAGGGCCGGAGTTTTGGTGGCGTACCCGAGTGCTGTGAGAGCACGGCTCCTATCCCAGCCTCGGATGCGTCCACCTCCACTATAAACGCCAGAGAGGGATCCGGATGGGCCAGCACGGGAGCCGAAGTAAACAGAGCTCTTAGCTGCCCAAAAGCCCTGTCCGCCTCAGCCGACCACTGCAACRGTACGGGACCCCCCTTCAGCAGTGAGGTAATTGGAGCAGACACCTGGCCAAAACCCCAGATAAATCTCCGGTAGTAATTGGCAAACCCTAAAAATCGCTGCACCTCCTTTACTGTGGTGGGAGTCGGCCAATTACGCACGGCTGCAATGCGGTCACTCTCCATCTCCACCCCTGATGTGGAATTGCGATACCCTAGGAAGTAGACGGTCTGGGTGCACAGTGGCCAGGTAGAGGTCCAGTTGTAATAGGAAGGGAGAGTTGTCCAGTTGTAATCCCTGGCACTGTGCTGCCGTCCCATSATACTCCCTGGGAAGGGAGAGGRGTATCGCACTGGGACTGGTTCCGGACGGGACGGGTAGAGGGAACCCCGGTTGGGCTGGTCYAGGCACTGGGGAGTCCTCCTGTCTCTCCCAGCAGTCCATAGTCTGGACAACACGATCCATCATGGCACCAAGATGATTTAACATAGCTGAATGTTCCTGGACGCGCTCCTCGACTCCTCTAACCGGGGTACCTGCTCCTGCTGACTCCATCGTTGGTGTGTAATTCTGTTAAGGCTGTGTAAGGGAGGCGAAGTCAGGTGCAGGAGAGCAGAGTAGAGTAAACAGGCGCACTTRTARTCCGTTCAACAATAGGCACAAAAATGACATAAGTGCCCAAAAACACGGAACATAAACTATAAAAGTATCGCGCATGAACATACACCATTAACAATGAACAATTACACACAAAGACATGATGGGGAACAGAGGACTAAATACATGTAGATTGACTGGGGAATGAAAACCAGGTGTGTATGGAACAAGACAAAACAAATGGACATACGAAAAATAGAGCGGCGATGGCTAGAAAGCCGGTGACGTCGATCGCCGAACGCCGAACGCCGCCCGAACAAGGAGAGGAGTCGACTTCGGCGGAAGTCGTGACAGAGTGTCCTGAAGTGGGATGTATTTAACTGTGATGGTGAGAAATGTTTTGCTGTCAAATTACAGCTGTACAGAACCTTTGCGAAGAATTAAACTTGGTTAAAGCTTCTCTAGTGTCCGTGAGTTATTTACTCTGAAAAATAAGAACCTAATAGATGGCGAGCTTGCCAGGAGTTCACCACAATTTGTAGTCAAACCAAAGATTCCAGATCAGTGGAGCAGAGCTGGCAACAAACAAGGTAGGCTAGTTCCTCTATCTGTTTCCACTCATTTTGACATCTTGGGGAGATGAGAATRGTTGGCTGAACTAATTATGGGATACGGACCTGGAGAGCCAAAGTTTAATTCTATAGGCCCATTGTGTAAACGACCTGTCGTAAATATATGGTGTAGGGTAGGTTCCATAAGGATAGGTCCCAAGTGGAGATTGTTCTCTGCGAGAGCCAGGCTAATATATGTGAAGGGTAGGTTCCATATAGGATAGGCCCCTAGTGGGGGTATAGGACATAAAGTCCTGTCCGTATACTCGAGTCATAGGTTCGCAGACGCTTATGGTATCGGTTCTAATACAAAGTATTAAGTGCCGTGACCAATTAATTATTATCATGGGAAGTGTCTAGTGCTATCTTAGAAAATAGTTAATAGAAGGTGTGTATTATAGACGGGAGTGAAAAAATCTAAAATACCCTGAACACCGCTGGGAATGTTTAAGGAATAATAACTAGTGATATGGCAACAAACGGACCCGTTTCTCCCTGTAATATAGAGATAGAGGAATTTATTAAAGCCATGGAAGCGCTAAAAGAAGCGAACGAGCATTCTACCAATTTGGCTGGAATATGGGAAAACTTTAGCAATTAGATAAAATTGGACAACATTTTCCTGCTGATGGTGGTTTCAAAATCAATAAAGAATTCAGGGAGGCAACCCAGAATCAAAAGCTCAATATATCAGCATTCTACTAACAAAAAATGCATCACGATAAACCAGATATGACTCCGCTCACCTCGCGAGCAGGGGTTAGTAGAGCCATAGAGAATATAACTAAATAGTTTCAATGGCCCAGATAAGACAAAGAAATGTAGCAGAAAAGATCAAAGTGTAGTCCTGTTTTAGGTGTGGGACTATTGGTCATTGGAAAAGGGAGTGTAAAGTGGGTATGGAGCCTGCTGCATTCTGAGAAAATGTTGCCAGGCAAGCGTTTGCATCATTGTAGCGATCGTCGTAAAACTGGACCAAGGCACAGCCGTACGTAGAGTTCCACATGTTTATTCAATGAAACTCACAAAAAACAATAAAGAATAAACGAAACGTGACGTTCTGGAGTGCTCACAGGCAACAACACAAAAACAAGATCCACAAAACACAGTGGGGAAGTGGCTGCCTAAATATGATCCCCAATCAGAGACAACGATAAACAGCTGCCTCTGATTGAGAACCATACCAAGCAAACATAGAAATAATACAACCTAGATTACCCACCCTAGTCACATCATTTTCAAAAGCGCAACAACAAATCCTCCGGAAAGTAGAAGGAATGGAACTTTCACCTAGCGGTGTATTGTCTCTGTTCGATCGATAGGTGGTACATAGACATTACAGTTTCTATGTGAAGGAAGACATATGAGATACGTTTTACCTAACTCTTTAGTAAAGGCCAGGGATTAAATATTGCGGAATACCTACGATGGAAATTGGCTAAATTTGCCACAGGAAAACGTATTTTGGGTTGCAGATACTAGGCGAAATGCCAGGGGAATGGATTTTAAAGGTAACACATTTAAATTATATGGCCAAACACTCCTCGCAAATGCAGAAGGCCTTAGGGTTTCTTTAAATCATTAGACATTTTATGTGGTTTTATTTTTAAATACATTTACGTTTGATATCGTCTTATTCTTGAATGGGATTCTAGAATGGACGAAAGGGTGGATGGGTCATGAGGAATGGGTATAGGGCTTACCAAACCTAAAATTAACTTTTAATTTGTATGTGGTGTGGTGGTTATGGAGAATCATGGGGAAAAGGAGACCAGTGAATCGTAAGACTCGGTGGCGAGATCCTATCGCCGTGTTGTGGGATTTATTGGATGAGGTCTTTTCAATTCAGTTAAAATGGGTATGCAGGAGGATGAAATGTTTTGAATAGATATATGTAAATGGATTCCGAAGGACAGGGAAAGAAAGGGAGGGGAAACATTTTAATGGTGTCGAAAGCCCTGAATATTAAAAATTCCTAATGAAAAAGGGTCAACTTCATTAGGAATTAAATAGATAGTGGGATTCCAATATAAAATTCATGAGAAACACCATTCTCTATCAAAATGTACCATTACTTTAGGAGATGATTATTATTTCTGTAGAGAGTTATAAAGAGTTGTAATTCTAAGGTGATTAGTTATTCCAAATGGTTTAGTTCCCTGAGGTCCTGGTCTTTGGGGTACATATATAGTGGTACTGTGTTCAGGCTGCATATAGAAAGGACAATATATGTTAATAAGGGTTGACCATAACTTCAAATGGATTGTGATATATGTATTGCTGAAGTTTTTTTTAGCAGTAACATTATGTTATGCTTTTTGACATTTGTCTTAGAGATGTTATTAAGAAAATGTTAATGTCATATTCGTCATATAGTCAATGTTTGTCTGGTTTCCTGAAACAGAAATGAAATGAACTTAACTGTTGTTATGATCTGTGCTTTTTTGAGGTTATCATGGAAGGTGACGTCAGATCGTGTCTTAAATGCATGGTAGAAATAATTTGACCATAGACAGTGTGGTGTAAACCTCAAAACCCTCCTAACCGGCTGAAGAAAGAGCAACGAAGGCGGCAATGAGACAGTGACTCCCACTCCTATCTGAGTCGAGCCATAAAAACAGGGCCGGGGTGGTGAGAGAGCGTGTGGAGTGAGCGTGGAGAGAGAGAACAAGCTCAGGTGAGAGACTCGTGTACGTGGAAGAAACGGAAGTATCTACTTGGATATTACAATCGGGACATTATCAAGGCCCATGAAATGTGACAGGCAAAGTTACATGTGCCGTTGGGAAACTGAACTGTAAARGATATCTGAAGAAGACARGCTAAAATGATAYYTGCCGGGTGAAGGAAAGGGTGGGCGGTGGTGGTATACGCCCTGCTAACTATTTAAACTAGGAATGCATTGAGATACTGATCTTTCTTTACCAGGCCACTCTTGACAGGAAAACAGGGACAAAGGGGGGCTGTAATGAGAAGAGTTATGACCGGCAATAAAAGGTTGTTTATAAATTATCCAACCCAATTTTAGAATGACTGACATCAGTGCTTACTTTGAGTCTAGGGCTCAAATTCCAGTGTACCCTGGTGATACAGTGAAACACTGGAATTTGAGCCCTAGACTCAAAGTAAGCACTGAGGTCAGTCATTCTAAATTTGGGTTGGATAATTTATCAAATGTTTAAATTGTGATTGGGATACAGGGAGAAAAAAATTGCTAAAGCAAGATGAGGGGTGGATACGCTGATAACATTTATGTGGCCAAGAGATTCTCCAGAAACTTATATCTGAGTATCATCCTGAGGGGAGGTGGTTTTTTGGGGGGGAATCACTAGATGATAGCTTGGGACAACCATGAAAGTTTTTTTTGTTTTACCCTGTATTCAGAGTTTTTATGTTACATCGCATCAATGAGTGGTGCTAAGTTATTAAACATGTACATTGTTTCTCTTTTCTTTTCAAGTCAAAATGTTTAGGTTTCGTGGAACATGAGGGTGTTCATTGTTCCGGTGGTGTAACGGTTGTGGTTGGTGGAAGGAGAAGAGGACCAAAGTGCAGCGTGGTACGTATTCATAATAATTTAATAATAAATGAATACTGAACAAAAACAACAAACCGACAAACGAACAGTTCTGTAAGGTGCAAACAAAAACACTAAACAGAAAATAACTACCCACAACCCATAGTGAGAAAACAGGCTACCTAAGTATGATTCTCAATCAGAGACAACGATCGACACCTGCCTCTGATTGAGAACCATACTAGGCCAAACACATAGAAATATAACGACTAGAACAAAACATAGAAAAACAACATAGAATGCCCACCCCAACTCACTCCCTGACCAAACTAAAATAAAGACATAAAAAAGGAACTAAGGTCAGAACGTGACAGTACCCCCCCCCCCCAAAGGTGCCGACATTGCTGGGGGAAAGGCCTAATTAACTATACAGACAATGCCTTCATCAAACAACACTGTTTCACGACGCATCAGTGACATGGCAGGAGATGTTTTGAAACAATTACTGCTTCGCATACAAGCCAGTGAATTCTATGCGTTACAGCTGGATGAGTCAACAGACGTGGCGGGCCTGGCACAGCTTCTAGTATATGTCTGCTACATTTCTGGGGGATACGTTAAGGAAGACATTCTCTTCTGCAAACCACTGGAAAACAGGACAACAGGAGAGGATATTTAATTACTGGACAACTTTGTGACATCAAACAGACTTTGGTGGTCAAGATGTGTTGGTATCTGTATTGATGGCGCAAAAGCCATGACAGGAAGACATAGTGGAGTGGTAACACACATGCAAGCAGTTGCTCCCGACGCCACTTGGGTACACTGCAGCATCCACCGAGAGGCTCTTGCTGACAAAAGAATACCTGACAGCTTGAAAGACGTTTTGGACACTACAGTGAAAATTGTTAACATTGTTAAAGCAAGGCCCCTGAACTCTTGTGTATTTTCTGCACTATGCAATGATATGGGCAGCGACCATGTAACGCTTTTGAAACATACAGAAGTGCGCTGGTTATCAAGGGGCAAAGTATTGACAAGTTTTTTTAAATTGAGAGACGAGCTTAAAACCTCTCTGGGATAGGCGGGACGCTTGCGTCCCACTTGGCCAATAGCCAGGGAAAATGTAGAGCGCCAAATTCAAAAAAATTATATAAAATCAAACTTTCATTAAATCACACATGTAAGATACCAAATTAAAGCTACACTCGTTGTGAATCCAGCCAACATGTCAGATTTCAAAAAGGCTTTTCAGCGAAAGCATAAGATGCTATTATCTGATGATAGCACAACAGTAAACAAAGAGAGTGTAACATATTTCAACCCTGCAGGCACAACACAAAACTCAGAAATAAAATATAAATCATTCCTTACCTTTGACGAGCTTCTTTTGTTGGCACTCCAATAAGTCCATAAACATCACAAATGGTCCTTTTGTTCGATTAATTCCGTCCAAATATATCCAAATTGTCCATTTATTTGGCGCGTTTGATCCAGAAAAAAACAGCTTCCAATTTGCGCAACGTCACTACAAAATATCTAAAAAATTACCTCTAAACTTTGCCAAAACATTTCAAACTACTTTTGTAATACAACTTTAGGTATTTTTAAACGTTAATAATCGATCAAATTGAAGACGGGTCTATCTGTTTTCAATACAGGGGACAACAAACTAACGCTACTTTTCTAGTCTTGCGCAACTCTCAAACAGTACACATAACGTTACACTGATTCCAGATGGCCGTACTTCTTCATTGCACAAAGGAATAACCTCAACCAATTTCCAAAGACTGGTGACATCCAGTGGAAGCGATAGGAACCTCAAACAGGTTGATTAGAAATCTAGTATCCCAATGAAATCTCATTGAACAGACAGTGACCTAAAAATAAAGAAATCTGAATGGTTAGTCCTCGGGGTTTTGCCTGCTACATAAGTTCTGCTATACTCACAGACATGATTCAAACAGTTTTAGAAACTTCAGAGTGTTTTCTATCCAAATCTACTAATAATATGCATATCTTATATTCTGGGGATGAGTAGAAGGAAGTTGAAATTGGGCACGCTATTTATCCTAGAGAAATTAGCCCTATCCTAGAGAAATTAAAGTTTTCTTTACTGACCATCATTTTCACTTGTCCGATCGCTTGCATGATGACAAGTTTCTCAGCAACTGGCCTTTCTGGGTGATGTTTTTTCTCACCAGATGATCAGAATCTAGGATTACAGGGACTCTCACAACTATATTCAATGTCCGGAACAAAATTGAGGCTATGATTAAGAAGTTGGAGCTATTCTCTGTCTGCATTAAAGTCTCTTGGGTACGTGAGACGTTAGCGTCCCACCTCTTCAACAGCCAGTGAAACTGCTGGGCGCCAAGTTCAAATACAGAAATACTCATTATAAAAATTCAGAAAACAAAACATATTTTACATAGGTTTAAAGACTAACCTGTTATGGCTGCAGCCCGACGTCAGCCCGGCGCCGGTACACCTATGACAACATCCAGCTCAAGTGCAGGGCGCGAAATTCAAAATCTATTTTTTTTTTTATTTAACTTTCACACATTAACAAGTCCAATACAGCATTTGAAAGATAAACATCTTGTCAATCCAGCCAACATGTCCGATTTTTTAAATGTTTTACAGAGAAAACACCACATATATTTATGTTAGCTCACCACCAAATAAAAAAGGAGGACAGACATTTTTCACAGCACAAGTAGGATGCAAGTAGCATGCACAAGCCAACCTAACTAACCTAGAACCAACCTAATAACCTAGAAAAACTACCTCAGATGACAGTCCTATAACATGTTACACAATAAATCTATGTTTTGTTAAAAAAATGTGCATATTTTAGCTATAAATCAGTTTTACATTACTGCTACCATCATAGCTACAGTCAGAAATCGCACGGGAGTAGCCAGAGAAAATACAGACACCAACGTCAACTACTAATTACACATCATAAAACATTTCAGAGAAATATATGGTGGATAGCTAATGAAAGAGAAAGATCTTGTGAATAGAGCCAATATTTCCGATTTTTCAAGTGTTTTACCACGAAACACACTATATCGTCATATTAGCTTACTACAATAGCTAACATCACAACAGCATTGACTCAAGGCAAACGGTAGCATAGCACAGTTCGACAGATATATGAAAAAGCATCCCAAATTGGGTCCTTATCTTTGTTGATCTTCCATCAGAATGTTCTCCAAGGGGTCCTTTGTTCAGAAATGTCTTTATTTCGATCCAGAACGAACAATTTCCCTCTTGAATTAGCAAGCACACTGGCAGTGCGACGCTAACCTCTCCATCTTGAAAGAATTATTGCGTCGCATCACGTCTAAAGTCCAGAATACATTTCAATAATATATTAAACTATATTGAAATAACATACTTTAGGATGATATTGTGACATGTATCAAATAAAATCGAAGCCAGAGATCATATTCACCTTTACGAGTGTTTTCCAGGAGCCGAGTCCAGGTCCTACTTCGCGCCCAGAAAGAAAAATAAACTGCGCAACACTCACTCCAAGAGGTTGTGTTCAACCCCAGGAAGAGATAATCAAGTGATTTCTTCTCTCACTTCCGCATGACACCCAGAGGAAGGCGTATGACGTGTTTCTACAGTCCTAAGTGACATGCCCTTTTATAGACAAGGGCTTAAAGAGCGACATCGATTTTGGAATCTCACTTCCGGATAGGAAATGGCTGTAAAAATAGTTCTGTTCCACTTAGAGAAATAATTAAAACGGTTTTAGAATAATAATAATATGCATATTGTAAGAGCAAAAATTGATTAAGAGGCCGTTTGAAAATTTGCACATATTTTCCAGTTTTTCAATACGCCCCCTGCAGCCATAACAAGTTAACTTCTTGTGAATCCAACCACGGTGTCAGATTTAAAAAATGCTTTACGGCGAAAGCATACCTTACGATTATTTGAGAACGTAGCCCACTAGACAAATCATTACAAACAGCAACCAGCCAAGTAGAACAGTTACACAAATAAGAAATACAGATAAAATTAATCCCTTACCTTTGATGATCTTCATATGGTTGCACTCAGCAGACATTAATTTACTCAATAAATGTTCCTTTTGTTCGATAAAGTCTCTTTACATCCAAAAACCTCCGTTTTGTTCGCAAGTTTTCTTCAGTAATCCACAGGCTCAAACGCAGTCAAAACAGGAAGACAAAAAAATCAAAATTGTATCCGTAAAGTTCATAGATACATGTCAAAAGATGTTTATATTCAATTCTCAGGTTGTTTTTAGCCTAAATAATCGATAATTTTCAACAGGACAATAACGTCGTCAATTTAAAAGGTACACAAGAACGCACTGTCTCGGTCTCGCGCATGAAAAAGCTCTGTGACACTTTACGGTCCACTCATTCAGACTGCTCTTACTTCTTCATTTTTCAGAACACAAGCCTGAAACAATTTCTAAAAACTGTTGACATCTAGTGGAAGGCATAGAAACTGCTACTTGAGTCCTAAGTCAATGGATACTGTAATGGCATTGAATAAAAAACTACAAAACCCCCCCAAAAATGATTTTTCTCAGGTTTTCGCCTGCCAAATCAGTTCTGTTAAACTCACAGACACTATTTTAACAGTTTTGGAAACTTTAGAGTGTTTTCTATCCAAATCCACCAGTTATATGCGTATCACATCTTCTGGTCCCGAGAGGCAGGCAGTTTAATTTGGGCATGCATTTCATCCAAAATTCCAAATGCTGCCCCTTACCCTAGAGAAGTTTTAACAAGGACAACACACAAGTCTTTCCATCAATGTATGATTTTTTTGTGTGCAAATAAACTCAAGCTTACGGACAATGTCAAATGTGATATAGCGAAGCACCTGAGTTGGGTACGCAATTACGCAGGTACTTTCTCGAAACGGATGACACAAACAACTGGATTCGTTATCTCTTTCATCCCCTTCCTCCAGTCCACTTACCGATATCTGATCAAGAGAGCCTCATTGAAATTGCAACAAGCGGTTCTGTGAAAACTGAATTTAATCAGAAGCCACTGCCAGATTTCTGGATTGGGCTGCTCTCAGAGTATCCTGCATTGGCAAATCGCGCTGTTAAGACCCTGATGCCCTTCGCAACCACGTACCTATGTGTTTAGTGGATTCTCGGCCCTCACTAGCATGAAAACTAAATATAGGCACAGACTGTGCGTGGAAAATGATTTAATTCAACCCAACATTGCAGAGTTATGTGCATCCTTTCAAGCACACCTATTTCATTAACCTGTGGTGAGTTATTCACAATTTTCGATGAACAAATAAGGTTTTATATGTAAGATGGTTAAATAAAGAGCAAAATGATTGATTATTATTATTATTTGTGCCCCTGGTCCTATAAGAGCTCTTTGTCACCTCCCATGAGCCGGGTTGTGACAAAAGCTCACAGTCATTATTATGTTTAATAAATGTATCGTATAGTGAGTGTGTGGCAGGCTTACAATGATGGCAAAAAAACTACATTTGAGAGTGCGCTGACCCTGGTGCTACAGGGGGTACGGGACTATAAAAGGTTTGAGAACCACTGGCGTAGACCAAATAGAGTTTCCAATCTATCCAAAATAATATGGTGATCGATGGTATCAAAAGCAGCACTATGGTCTAGGAGCACAAGGACAGATGCAGAGCCTTGGTCTGACACCATTCAAATTTAATTTAACACCTTCACGAGTGCAGTCTCAGTGCTATGATGGGGTCTAAAACCAGACTGAAGCATTTCGTATCCATTATATTTCTTCAAGAAGGAAGTGAGTTGCTGCGCAACAGCTTTTTCAATTTTTTTTGAGTGGAATGGGAGACTTGATATAGGCTGATAGTTGTTTACATTTTCCGGTCAAGGTTCGGCTTTTTCAAGAGAGGCTTTATCACTGCCACTTTTAGTGAGTTTGGTACACATCCGATGGATAGGGCGCCATTTATTATGTTCAACATGGGAGGGCCAAGCCTGGTGATTCTCCATCTTCAGATTTGCCCACAGGACTTTGCTTCATAGTCAGTGTAGCTGTTGGGCAGGGATTTTTTTAAATTTTCTATTATTAATCCAATTATTTCAACTTTATTTGGATACATTTCCACATTTGAGCTGTTATTGGAGAGTTTTGATAAAAGTCCTTTTTAGGTGTATGTAATTAATCTCAAGCTCACCAGCTGACCCGATGAGGATGGTTCCACTGAGTTGAGACTGCTGGGGCCGACCTTTGTACTGACCAGCCTGGTTAGACATTGTGGTGATGGTTTTACCACGTGTACTAGAACTCTGTTGGTTGTCTTTGAACCAGCGGTATGTCCAGTCTGTGTAGTCTGATATGTCACACAGCAGTGTCTTTCTCTCCAGAGTAGAGGGGACCCTAAGGAGAGATTCTCACTGTGGCCATGGGCAGAGCTGTGGAAACACAAATGCAATTAGATGATTCATAGATAAGATTTTGTTTTATATTGTGGGTAATACAGTCACTATTATTTAAAACATACTTACACACAGACCATGTCTACATGATGGACTCAATATAAATAGTGTTTGACAAAAACAGAGACACACAACAAATAACTCACCTACAGCAGTGAGAGTAATAGCATCACTTGGTTGTGAAGATGGGGCTCTAGAGAACCTGTGTCCTTCACACCAGTACTGACCCTGGTCAGACACAGCAGCTCTACTGATGGTGAAAGTGTCTCCTGTTATAGTGTATTATTTTTTACATTTACATTAAGTCATTTAGCAGACGCTCTTATCCAGAGCGACTTACAAATTGGTGCATTCACCTTATGACATCCAGTGGAACAGCCACTTTACAATAGTGCATCTAAATCTTTTAAGGGGGGGGGGGGGGGGTGAGAAGGATTACTTTATCCTATCCTAGGTATTCCTTAAAGAGGTGGGTTTCAGGTGTCTCCGGAAGGTGGTGATTGACTATTTATACTGGACAAACTAATCACACTGCTGTACCAATGATAGCTCCAGCTACTTTCAGACCCTGTTGAACCAGTCAGAGTTACTGATGAATAACGGACTCTAAAATATTACTCTTTTGCATTGAAAGAAAGATAGATATGCAAAAAAGAACCCATATTTACTGTAAGTTATGGGGTTGAACTTTGATGTTATGGGCTATTTTGAAATTTGGCCATAAGTGGATCCTTCATCAAGTCAATAACCCTGAGCACACATCACATCTCCACGAAGAAAGGTTAATTGACCCAAAAAACTACATTTTACAATGGATCTTGAACCCCGTTGAAAACCTGTGGTTTGAATTGAAGAGGGCAGTCCATAAGCGCAGACAAATGTTATCAAGAATTTAGAAATATTCTGTATGAAGGAATGGTGTAAGATCCCTCCCAATGTGTTCTCCAATCAGCAGGTAGCCAAGCGGTTATAGTGCTGGGCCAGCAATCGAAATGTTGATAGTTTAATCGCTAGTGTAGAATCTGTAACGTGCCCTTGAGCAAGGCACTTAACCCTCATTTCTTCAGGGCTCTGGACAACGGTGACCCTGCTTGACTCCACTCTCCAAGGTTGGCTCAGGGGGATTTAGAATATGCAAAAAAAAACACATTGAGGAATGTATATAATACACACTTGTACATGTTTGAAATAGAAAAAATATAAGCGCCCACCCAAAATGTTTTTTTTTTTCTTTTTTACTTTTTGGAGGAAATGCTCAGTGTCGTTATTCTTGCAAAGTGAGGTATTGGAAGATATTAAAAACAGGGGTGCCAATATGTATATATATTTTTAGATTTAAATGAATTCTTTAACAAAATCTCTTTCTCAAAGCAATTTTATTAGTAGAAAAAGAACGTAATTTTGACACACACAAAAAATCATACAATATAGCTCAGTATTTGTTTTATATATTTTATACAGTCATTTTTTATCAAATTTATCAAGGGTGCCAATTATTTTGCACCTGACTGTATATGGTATAAAACGACACRATATAGATACCTAATGTCTCTTAGGCTCATGCTACAACCTGATTAAAAGCACCATTGACCAACAACTCCATTTCTCTGTAGTCGGTAAACACAGTGTAACCAAASAATGTCATCATCTGTTACCACATTTATTGTGCCTATATGACATACTTCATATTCTATGAATGAAACATTTTCTCTTCCAATAAAGGAAATAGTTAGCTAACAATATTCAAAATATTGTTAGCTAACAGAACTGAACAGAAAAAAATTGCATCTGATGTCATGTTAATTTCTACACAAKTTCATCTTACTGTAAAAGGCGTGGACACAGCAACAATGTGGTCTTTCTGTGGGTGGAAGAGAGAAATAAACTATAGTAAAGATTTGAGGAAGGAATTTTGTGGATAAAAACATATTTYGTCCAATCTTTAATGTCACTAGGAGAGGTGTCAAAGGTTTGACGTCATGGCATGTTTATCATTTGGTTTATGTTGTAGCTATTTGGAGGTCAACTGCATGTAGATGTTCTTGAGTTACAGTCTGTCAACTGTTCAAAGTAATAACCCAGGAAAGTAGTGATCACAAAGGTGAATGTAAAAGAGAAATTAATGAGTGAACTACAGAATATGTACGCTGAAAGGACATTGTCATTCTTCTCTTTGAAACGGACATACAGAATATTGACTTTTTTCCACATTTTGTTACGTTAAAGCCTTATTGGGGTGGCAGGTAGCCTAGTGGTTAGTGTTGGACTAGTAACCGAAAGGTCGCAAGATCAAATCCACGAGCTGACAAGGTAAAAATATGTTGTTCTGCCCCTGAACAAGGCAGTTAACCCACTGTTCCTAGGCCGTCATTGAAAGTAAGAATGTGTTCTTAAAACTTCTTATGGCTGCAGGGGCAGTATTGAGTAACTTGGATAAAGGTACCCATTTCAAACGGCCTCGTACTCAATTCTTGCTCGTACAATATGCATATTATTATTACTATT
>NW_019942774.1:46404-69011 GCF_002910315.2 Salvelinus sp. IW2-2015 | reverse complement strand
TGATTTTAAGAGTTTGTTTGACTGCGTGTCCTAAACTACTTTGTGTGGTGATATGTTGCAGGTCCTTGAGGATAGCGGGATGGCGGGACGCACGCAAACACACACACGCACACACACATGCACGCATGCACACACACACACACAATAACACATTGTACATTAAGGATTTTTCTTATTAACAGATATATTGTATTTAAGCATGGTTTGATTGTGTATTACTGTAACAGCTTTTTGTATTGTATGGTGTATGATAATGGAGCTTATCTTGCAGCTACAGTAAGTCTTGATCTGCTATTCTGGATAGTTTGTGAGGTTGGTGTAGTTGTGAGATAATGTTTAGGCTCTCTTGTTTGTATAGGCATCTGTAATATACATGTGAAGTGGTATGGTAGATGTGTGTGTTATAGTAGTTCTTGATTCTCCATGCTCTTGAATTTATATGCTCATGAATACGCATATTAGTGCGAGATGAGAGTGGAGACAGAGTTCGATTGTCTAATATGTAATTCTCCTTTACCAAAATAGGTTCTATTTCTGTAAGTAGTTGGTAATATGCTAGGGGGTGGTAGTTATGTCTAATGTACGCGCCTCTTGTTACTTGTGCTTCATGCAAATTATCTTCTTGTGTAATGTGCTTAGCGTGTGGTGGTGTATGAATGTCTAATCACCTCTTTTATTGTCTAACATTTTTACTCGCCTAGAAATACTGACTGGAGCATGTTGATGGATAGGTAGCTTGCTTCTTTCTTAGCGCTTTAATAGTGAATAGTAGTGATATGTGGTTGAGTGATGCGTAAATGTGTCTTTGTCTCCATACTTTGTAGCCGCTATCTTAATCTTGGATAGTGGTAGATGTCTAGTTCCTTTATGGCTCTACTGAATAAAGTGGTAAAGCCTTGGGGGTGGTAGATGCATTCTTCATCGTTTCCCTATACTAAAGGCTCAAAACTCTGATAGCTGGTGAGGAGGGGGTATGGGATAAGAGATGTGTAGGACTAGTTGTGCTATTAGGTTGTGCTGACTAATATTACGGTTTTGTTATGTGTGAGTGGGGTCGGTAGAAGAATTTAAGTATCACGACTTGCTCAATTTATTACTCGATTTGCTACTAGTTACGTTGCAAGTAGTACTCGATTATGCCAGCGAGGGGTGGGTTAAAGATTTGTCATAGTCTAACAGAAGACGTATTTAGATAACAAGACATATTGCTGACATAGTATGATAAGTAGTGGGGTAATGAGATGTGATAGGTCGCTAAGTTTTAGCACACTGTATATACATGAAGCTCTTAAAATATCTTGTATGTGGATAGTGGGGGTTGTGTGAGGAATAGTTTCCAGTATCCTTTTCATAGAGCATCGTATCTATCGTATAAGATCTGAGTATAGAGGTACAATAAGATGACTAGCAAGATATATACTCTGCTCTTGTAATATCTCATTTACACCGACAAAACAAAATATACTATTAATAGCACTATAGAGAGGAGAGGAGGGATCCAGAAGTTACTGGGTAGCGTGGCGAGAGAGAGTGTAGCAATAATACAATTCTATTGCGTTCTTATCCACCTCCCAACAAATGTCATGTTAATTCGTTACCATACCACCTAAACCAATTGCTTTATAATAAAATCATTATACGTCATTTGTTCTTCATTTATAAAAAAAATCCCTTCATTTGGTAAAAAAATATGTGATTTTGTGGTTTGTAGAGTGTGTGCATGTCGGTGGCATGGGTGATGATTGTGTCTGAGTTGCTCTCGTTGTTTGTGGTGGGTCTTTGCTGTGCTGATCAGAATCCCGTGCGCATGCGGCTCGCATGAATCTGCTATGCTAACCCTTTGGCACTCTTTAAGTCAATTGAATATCACCTCACACTCAAAAGGTGAGGGTGGTATGTAATTTTCTTATATGGATCCGCTCTATGTCATGGATCCAAAACTCTGACTTTAATGATAATGACATAGGTCTAACAGTCATTCTTGTACGTCTCGGTCCGTTAGCTTACTTGCACACTCTGAGCTATGGAGAGTTAATGATGGGGCTGTATAGTCATGCGTTATGTATTTTTCTTAGAATCGGATCTACTTTACATACTCATGCATTATGATATTAGGGGAATTAGATATAGTGGGTGTTTGGTGAGACCATAGTGCTGATCGGGCTCGCATTTGTGACTAGGGTCCGTTTAGAGAATAGTATACTGAGTGTATGGAAGTATGGGTAGCATTCTCATAGTGTTTCTCTATGTTATGTATCTAAGATAGGGGAGGTATTGGGTAGAAGGTGGGCTAGAATGTTAGTGTCTCACGTTTGCGCTCTCTAGATTCTAGATGAGTGCGGTTAGCCAGGTGCTAGGAACTTAGAGTTGGAGGTAAGTCGATAAACTTTGCAGTCTGTGTCTAATGCTTGAATTGCGATGAGTGAAGGGTGTGGAGAAGGATCTAGATACTCCTTCTGTGGATTGGCCTCATCGTGATAAGGGGGCCTGGAGGCCATACGAATGAGTGGCTGAGCTAAGAGTCGTCAGCATGCCGCCTATTTTGCAGCTTCTCAATTCAGTCATGTAGTGGCACTAAGAGATCGGCGCTGGGGTATGTACTGGTAAGGTTCTCATAGTTAGTCTCGGGCTGTTTACATCGAGGACTACGGTAGTAGTGGGGTGGCGATCAGAGTAGATGCCTCCTCTCTTATTGGCGCGGAGACGCTATCTCCATGAGTGACGCCTAGTGCAATGGTAGTGGGTAAGGATTTTTTGTAGTCCGCGCTTGTGCGAGCGCTAGATATCTCTGATCGTAGTTGGTTCTAGCAATGACGGCACTAGCCTGCACTTCTTGTGCGTGGCTACGCGGTGACTCAAGTGTGCAGTGAGTGACGTGTACGGGGGTCAGACTAATGCTGTATGTGTCGTGTTTTATGAGTTGCATCAACTCATGATAGTGGTAAGTTTGGAGGCGGTAGACTGGTCTTTACTCGCTGTTGAGGGATGGTGCTATCATGATAGTGGTTCATGGGCGTGAGGTGGCTAGGCATTGGTTAGGGGTCTCTTGATTGCGCGATGGAATGGCTCTTGATCGTTACGACTCTTCGAAGGACGGTGTAGCGAAGGTGGAGTTATAGGACTATGTGTATCGTCACATATTGTACTAAGCGCTATCTAATTTGGTAGTGTAAGTTTGGGGTGATACTGACTCATATTGGGATATACTCATGAATATGGGGAGAGACTATACGATAGTCTTGGAAGAATAGTGATAGGAGGTAGGTTAGATTATTTAATACACTCTTATTATATGAGCTTCATAACATGGTGGAGGTATGTGGGTAGCAGGGGTGGGTGCGCTAAGTAATCTGCGAATAGTGTTAAGCGCATAGTCCTTGATATCACTCGCGAAGCGTGACTAAGAGTCATGAATAGAGATGGTAGTTGGGTGTAGGTTAGATGTTCGGCTCCTCGACACACTATTGATGCTACTAAGTTTGATACTCGGCACTAGTGTGAGCACGTGTATGATTCTAGAAATCATCGACGTTGATTTCTCTAACTGATGATGCCTGAGGTGTTTATAGATGATATAATAAAGAGTGACGCTGATGTTATGAGCGCTGAAAAATCATGAGAGGGATAGGGATTAGGTTCGGAGGTGGTATAGACCGTTTCATTGTTCTCTCTGGTTTGCGCCTCTACACGTATGGAATAAGGAGCAACACCTGCAGTGTGATGGTAGATCTCTGATCCAGTGCTCTGCGTATGGCGATAAGAAGATAGTGTAAAGTGATGTGGAGGATGGGTATGCAAGACAAATGTGAATAAGAATCTTGGCTTAGAATTTGTGCATAATAACTCTTGATGTGAGTCTTCATCAAAATCCAAAATCACACTTTAGATTTAACCTAGTAACTCTCCATACCTGATAAGGGACTCTTAATGCGGTTCTGGGTTCCTAGTTGAGGGTGGCTTTAGAGCTTTTGTCTCATGTACCCTCGTAATAGAGCAGTGAGAATTTATACGGGTGGGTGGGGAGGGGGGAGAGGTGTGCGAGGGATGTAAGTGAGGTGTCACTTGTTTGGGTGGTAGGATGTATCTAATCATTCACTATTCATGTGCTGTCACATGGCATCTTGTTGTTATATAAGTGTTATGGAGGATCTGGGTAGATGTCAGTTATCTTTCTATTTCTGTCGTTCTAATCGGTCTTATATTGACGTGGAATTACGTGGGCGGGTTAGATCACGCGGAGTGGTAGTTGGGTTCCATGACAGTAAGCTCTCAGCTTAGTCAATGAGCCTATTCTTGAATAGCATTGGATTAGTGGTGTGGATACAACGTAATCATTCATGCTTCTACCTCTTAATATCGTCGAAAACGAGATAACATAGGTCTAGATGAGGGTGGCTTAGGTATTGCTCATAGCAGTCTTCACTTATAGTGGGCTATCTGACTCTGATATAAGTTGTCTGAGAAAGAGGTGGGGGATGATAGGATATGTCTCTCAGTTCGCATTGTTATGCTCGCCCTAAGCTATTGTTGCAATAGTGGTAGAATATTCTTAGATTGCTGTCTTGGTTATGGCTTCTCACCATTCAGCTTTGTAGCTAGGGTGAGCTTGGAGTAGAGTTAGATCATGCTATGTAAGTCTTACAAAGTGCGTATGGTTGAAAAAGTTAGTGCGTTGAACTCTTACTAGACGCGGAGGAGTGGGTAGAGTAGGTGCTAAAGGCTGCACCTCATTTAGGGCTGACTCGACAGTGTTGTGATAATGGGCCCAGCTGTGAGTGGATGAGGCGCTTGAGCTCTTGCGCTATGTATCTTGATCTGATCGGTATTTAGTTGGGTAGTGGTGTAAGCAGATGTGGTTGTGCTCTCCTTGATGGCATTGAAGGGGCCAATTACACGAAAAGGGAGGGAGTGAGTGAGTAGTGATTAGCGCGCACGTGTATTCGGCTTCTTACTTATGTCATAAGAAGAGTGAGTTGGGAGGAGAGTGAGAGGTTAGCGTGGTAGTTCCTGCTTATCGAAGCCCTAAGCAGGTGGTAATGCCGTAGTGGTCTACGAACAAGTGTCTATGTCTACTCTCAATCGGCTATAACAGTGTATGATACCGCGTGTAACGTGCGGTAGCTAGGTAAGATACTCAAACCTAACATATCCGTAGATGGTCCAAACCGGATGAATCAGTACGCTAGGCTGGTGGTGGTGAAGAGCAAAACAATGTCTACGCTCCGTATGGTCATAGAGTACTGACAGTGAGCGCTGAGTTGGCGAGCGTATAGTCAGACCTGTCAACGTCACTAAATACTAAGGCTCATAACTCATTATAGATAGGGTAGTGATTGGGGGGCTTCAAGATGTCAAGGGGTACCTATTAAAGTAGTGCTATCAGACTTCGCTGACTGGTAGGTTTGGAGAGGGGGTGGTTAGATGGTGTACTGTGACATGAGAAGGCTATAAATACAGCTAAAGGAGTAAGCATGGGTGGCCTAGATTGTCTAGTACTAGATGGCACGATATACTCCTACATAGTAGGACTGAGCGGTCCGTGTACGCAGCAAGTAAACATGGTCTAAAGATAATCCTTGAGTGGATCAGTCAATGCATGGTGGTCAGTCGTTACAGTTATCATGAACACACTAGATTGACTTATGTTCCTTTTTGTGTGAGCTGATACTGATAGGTAGAGTAAGTTGGGTTGGGTAATGATAGTCGTACAGTGCGTCTGCTATTCTACGTGAAGGACGCTATACCTGTCGTGCATAAGTAGGTAGTGGGGAGAGCGTTGTCAATGTGCTAAATGCACACTATTAAGGCTCATTACTTAATTTTAGAGTAGTTCATGGGGGATGTAATTAGAGTTTAGTCTCTTGCACACTCTATCTCTTCTCGTAAATCAGTTAGATCAGCTCGATTTAGATGTTTACTTCAATCACTTTGAGGCATAAATAAGATAGAGGGTAGTGTAATGGAGATGGAAAATGATTGATTACAAGTACCTCACGTTTATCGCTCATATATTCGTGAGTAATGTGGTTATGTAGGGTGGACAAGCTGTCTCAGTCCCCCCTCTACGCTTTCATTCGCTCAGACTACTATAGTAGGATCCGGAGGATGAGATCAACTGTGGTTAATGTAGCATCAATATGCATAAGCTCGGAGTGAAGATCGAGAGCGCGAGTGGACGCTCCACAAACTCTCATTTCCCTATGGGACGATATTACTGTGATATAAGGATTGGTAGTGGCGGTCGATAAGGTGGTAGCTATTGTCTCACTGTCTCCTGTGAGTCATGGAAGAATAGTACGGTAAAATAGTATCTAGCTCTTCACGTATTATGGCTCTAATCTGCCTATCGAGGGTAGGGGGTGGTAGTGTTGATGAAATAAGTATCCTTATAATATTTAGTCTAGCTGAAGTGAGTAGGAAATAGTGGGAACAGATCGTGTAGAGATTCTAAATATAGTACCTTTTAATGTTGCTCTAATCGAGTAGGCATAGCTTGACGGGTGGGATAGATCAATGACGATGTCCCTTTAAGTGGTTCTGTCAACTTCGCACTAGCAAAGGCTCGTATGACACTATAGTCTCACTGTGCTATATTTGTGTAACACTAATCTGAATATACTCTGGGTAGCTGAGGGTGTGGACCTAGATAGTACATAAGTGCTCTCCGATTAGAATAGAGAGGCTGTAAAAATATGTGATGTAGTGCCCGAGTGAGATGTTAGTGTATTTGATGTCTACTCACCTCTCTCGCACTGTCTACACATCTGCTAGTGGTAGTTGAGGTGTAGCTGCTAGTCTTCTCTCGGTTTGTTATGGCCTTCCAATTCTGATAGTGCTTTGTATTGAATGTGCGATCTTGCATAAAGAGAGCCTATCTGACTTGGATACTGCAGGGATGTCATCTCTCCTGTGGTCTCATTCCTGATGAGTACTCCATCTTTGTAGAAATAAACCTTCGGTATTGGGTTTGTTTCCTGATATCTATTTGTACAACGTAGAGTCACAGAGGTCTCCCTCAGTCATGGGATAGGGGAGGGCTCAGGATCAGAGTGCCAACTGTGTAACATAGCATGCTCAATCAAACAAATCGACGTCCTTTAAGTAGTGTTGAAATCTAGCTTGAAATATACTTATTCATGTTATCATTCTAGAATCGATTGATTACTTCACATGTATAAGGAATGTATATGTTGGGGCCAATGAAGGGTAGATGGGAACTAGGTGTGTAGAAAGTTACTGAGTGTAGAAAGTTCATATTCTGTTCCATGTTTCTAAGGAGGGAGGTGAAGGGCAATAGTTAGTCTCTGATAAGGCAGGCCAGCTGCAGAACTAGGGAGGAGCGAAAAATGCGTCTTGACGTCGAATCAACAGATGAAGTGAGAAGAAACCTCTGGGAGGGAGGCCAGAGAGGCCCACCACAATGACTCTCCTACTACAGTCCAACAGCGCATTGCAGTTCTAGCTGTGCCACTAGAGACTCTGGGTTCGAGTCCAGGCTCTGTCGCAGCCGGCCGCGACCGGGAGGCCCATGGGGCGGCGCACAAATGGCCCAGCATCGTTAGGGGACGTTTTGGCCGGCAGGGATATCCTTGTCTCATCGCGCACTAGCGACTCCTCTGGCGGGCCAGGTGCAGTGCATGCTGACACGGTCGCCAGGTGTATGGTGTTTCCTCCGACACATTGGTGCGGCTGGCTTCCGGGTTGGATGGGCATTGTGTCAAGAAGCAGTGCGGCTTGGTTGGGTTCTGTTTCGGAGGACGCATGGCTCTTGACCTTCACCTCTCGAGGCCGTACAGGAGTTGCAGCGATGACACAAGACTAACTACTACCAATTGGATATCATGAAATTGGGGAGAAAAAAGGTGTGAAAATACAAAAAAAATATATATAACCAGTTATATACAGCTGGTGGTTAGAGCGTTGGACTAGTAACCGAAAGGTTGCAAGTTTGAATCCCCAAGCTGACAAGGTACAAATATGTCATTCTGCCCCTGAACAAGGCAGTTAACCCACTGTTCCTAGGCCGTCATTGAAAACTAGAGTTTGTTCTTAACTGACTTGCCTAGTTATAATAAAAAGAGGAGTGAGGTTATGATAGGGGAAATATGGAGGGAGGGATGTCTAGTCTTACCTTTCTTCTTTGGCTTTGGCCTTCTGATTAAGGACAACCTCATAGGTATCAACAGGTCCAGTTGCTGATGAAAATGGAAATGTACAGTCAGCAAATGAAAGAATGAGATTATTGAATATTCTGCATCTTCATCAAAATTCCAAAATCACACATTTAGATTTAACTGACTGCCAACCTGTAGAATGGGTCTTTCCTGTAGCCTTGCCTGTCTTGACCTCAGAAAAGACTGGATTTTCTTTTGGATCAGCTGGCATTTCTGAGGAAGAGGACTTATTTATGAGTAAAAAACAATGCTGCATTTTGTATTAATGTATGGGACYGTTGAGAATTAGTCAATCTTTGAGTTTGAATCTGGGCGTACATCACATCACTTGGTCGCAGCAGTAGCAGCAGCACCATCTGAAACATATAGGTAAATACACTAATATCTCTACTTACTGCAACAACAACTCTATACTGTATTCATACAGTCTACAGTACCATTGTCATTGTCTGAGAGAGTGATTGTATCGTAGATGTTAGCTCCAGCTGTTGGTCAAGGAGAGGAAGATTAATGGGTTGGTTTTCCCTCAGCTTGTCTAGGGACTTAAAGTACAGTAACATGTTGTATACAAAGTGGATGTGAAAAGTTAGTGTGAAATTACAGAGAGGGAGGGACTGACCATGCTGCCGAGTGTATACCCAGCATCAGGAGCTGGCCCTGGGTAGATCCTTGGTCCTGTGGGGGTCCAGGTTGGTGCTCGGTGGGGGGGGCCTACAGGGAGAGAGATAGTGTAACGGCAGCCTTCCCTCTCTTCACTAGAAGAGAGTGTCAGCAGGGATCGGACCAACACGCAGCGTAGCCAGTGCTCAACATGTTTAATTAAACAAAAACAGTGAACACTTACAACGATACTAAAACAACAAAATGTGGCAAACCGAAACAGTCCTAAGCTGGTGGCAGACAAAACACAGAAGACAGGAAACACCACACACTACAACAATCCCCAACACAAACAAGCCCACTATAATTGATTCTCAATCAGGGACAACGATGACAGCTGCCTCTGATTGAGAACCATATTAGGCCTGGACACAGAAACAGAATAACTAGACACAACAACATAGAATTCCCACCCAGCTCACGTCCTGCGCAACACTAAACAAGCAAAACACATAAGAACTCTGGTCAGTACGTTACAGTTAGTCATGAAACACACATATTATATTTTACTGTATGAAAAGGAACGTAGTTGAAAGACAGGTGTACTCACGAGAAAGTCTGTTTGCAAACAGGAACCTGCAACAGGAACCTGTAATGAGAAATGCATACTATTATATCAGGTCATTAATGTTTTGAACTTTTGCAATTAGACATTTGTCTCCTAAACATGAACAAAAAAGTTTAATGAGAAATTATAAAAGTCTCACCTTTGGCGTTTTTATATCGACACAGCAGTACCAGGAGAATGGCCAGTAGAACACCAGCAACAACCAGGCCKACAACCACTCCTACTAGGACTAATGTAGAGGGTCCAGGAGTTACGCCTGGAGAGAGAACATAAAATCACCATCAGGCTCTGAGGTAGTTAAAAAAATCAAAATAAAGTAGTGGACAAAGTGAATATATATTTGGCAAATGACTTGAGATCAGATGACCAGCCTGAGCTTGTAACTCCAAACCTACAGTATGCTTTTTAACACTACAAATCTATGATGACCACAGATATTATGAAAATGTAATGTGATCATAATTATTTTCTCACCTCTCACTGTCACCCAGCTCTCTGGTGATTCTCCTTCATGAGATTTACACTTATAGAAGCCTTCATCTGACTTGGATACTACAGGGATGGTCATCTCTCCTGTGGTCTCATTTCTGATGAGTACTCCATCTTTGTAGAAATCAACCTTCGGTATTGGGTTTGTTTGCTGATATCTATTTGTACAGCGTAGAGTCACAGAGTCTCCCTCAGTTATGGGATAGGCAGGGCTCTCCAGGATCAGACTGCCAACTGTGTAACATAGCATGTCAATAAAACTGTAAATCTGGAGTAATCTCTCACACTATATTACCATCTTATGAGCTTGTATTCTATGAAATGCAACCATTCAGTTACAGAAWTGAACATCATTATCATACATTGTAATGTTAAAAAGGTTAGTGAATTTTGGACAATAGACGTACCGTCCACTGTAATGTTGACAGCATTACTGTACTCTCCTGATCCAGACTCACACCAGTACACTCCACTGTCCTTTTTATGTGTGGACCTGATGGTACATGTGGACCCTGCTCTTGATCCCCAGTTAGAGACACACCCTGACTCCACTGCTTTCTCTCTGTATCTCTTCAGTCTCCATCCAGTAGAGTTCCTCTTCTCCTCACAGCTTAGTGAGAGAGACGTTGATGTAAAGTGTTGAGTTCTGTTAGGTCTTATTTTGAGAGACACTGATGGTTGCGGATCTGAAATATAGAGTGACAGAGTCAAACGTACACAGTGGTAATATATACACATGAGGGGGACTTAAATGGGATTAAATGCAGTTTCAATGCAGTTAGTTACCTCCTGACCAGAAAAACTGAGGTTCACTGTAGAGTGTGTCATAGACTGGGTCTCCTCTCCCAGCTCTACACACATATCCTCCTGTGTGACTAGGACCAGCAGGGATCAGAGTGTAGGAGTCTTCACTAGTCCCACTGCCAGATAGAGGCTCTACAGAGTAGGACGAGTCCGATAGGGAGAGTAACCCAGACTGTGGTAGGAGCACAGTCTCGCGTACCGAGAAGAACCTCCACGCCGTAGATGACTTTTAACCCCGCCACAGATCAGAGTAACTGAGTCTCCAGGGTTCAGCCACTGAGGAGAGACACTCAGGACAGCTTGGGGTTGATCTGTAACAGCAAATGACAACATAAATTAGTTAAATGTTCAATAATTTAAGATAAAAAATTACCCATTTTGTTATTATGGTATAGTCCTACCCTAAAATCAAAAATAATTGATCATTGTCTCACTGTCTGTTATTTGACCTCATTCCTTATGTCTTTTTCTCACTATTCTGTCTCTTTCTCTTGCAATCCATAAAACAGCTTACCTAACGCGGTCAATTGTATAGCATTACTGGTTCTGGGAGTGTTTTAAGCATTTCTTTTCTGAAGACCTTCACAGGTATATAGCAGAACTATTATAGACTACATATTTATTTATGTTTTTAGAGGGAGAGAAACCGAAAACTTAGTCATTTCATGGTTCTCCCGTTCAAGGAGAGCACAGTTTGAACCAGCATCTGTAGCACATCTTGCACTGCTATGCAGTGGCTTAAACCATTACGCACTCAGGAGCTGTACAATGTGACTGGTCGGAGATTGCCTACCATTTACAGTAAGAGCAAAAATAATCCTAACAAAATAAAATAATAAAACCTTAGTGTAACAGTTTTGGTAAGTAACACTGAAGTCGTGCACATTTCAGTTTCTATTAGGTTTATGTTGCCCATCATTGTCAGTTAGAGACACAGTTGGACCCAAGCATAATCAGTGCTCTAACTCCCCTTGCGCTGGTCTGGAGAAAGGAAGTGGTGACGCAGGGTACCGTACTAAACACAATTACTCGAAGTACCGCAGCATAATCGCAAATCTTTTGTGGAGCAACCACTGTAGGCAGACCTTTTTTAAATGATGAATAGCCTCATTAAAATGGGGACCAATATCAAGTGGTCATCGGAGGCACTGTTGTGATAGAGATAAGATGACTTACCTGTCACTGTCAGTCTGACTGCATCACTCCACATAGAATCGTCCCATTATCAATATGTGTACCAGACACCAGTAGCCACCATTGTCTGAAATATTAACCTCACTGTCTCATATCATGATTCCTATTGATTGTCTACAACATCCTTGCGCCATGTGTATTTCCAGTCAGTGACTTTTCCCCTCTGTATGTTACATCTGAAAGTGACAGACTCTCCACTGAATATCTGGGAGGATTTGGGGTACATGGTCAGAACAGCTTTGCCTTTCCTGCACAAAAAAAAACCAGCATGATGCATTACTTTACACTATTATTTTGAAACACTCAAAAGCACATTTAAAAATCACATACAAAGAAATATGATGAGCATTAAGAGATGAAGGCTTGATCAAGTGTACAAATATCTACCATCATCATTTCAGAGTATCCAGAGTAGATGTGTGTACTCAGCACTACAACAAAGAAAGTCACATTATTCCAATATTAGCTTGAAATAAATAGCATGCCATATTCATGTTACTGATAACCAATCCATTCTGTACTTTATTTTAAAGGTGCATATGCGATTTCTACATCGATTTTTGCACTTTTAATGAAACAGCCATTTATTCTTGAAGAGTAGAATTTTGAATCCCTCATTAGCTTAGTACAACTGTCTTATCCCAGCATAACCTATATAATGGTTATTTTATTACAATTATTGTAAACAATGTAGATTAATGATTTCCTTAGCCCCATCCCTCAGCCGTATACCACAACAAGCGCAGGCTGACTGTTTTGTTGTATTTTGGATTACATTACTGCAGCTTTAAATGTCCACTGACTTCCCATGTTGGCACTGACTTCCCAGAGAGAGTACAGAGATCAAACACAGTCATTATTAACACAGTTTACTATAACTGTAGCGAAGGAACCCTCAACCATTTACAATAATCACAACTTGATACTACAACACATCCAACAAATATTGCATTTTATATTCATTATCATTGACAGCAAATTTCGCAACCACTGAGTTAGTACCACTCTTTAGTCCTGAGTAATGACCTGGTTAAATGCACACCACCACGCTAACCAGGTCTGCATGGCATCGGCTAGAAAGCTCACACAGAGATACAACATCAATGCAGAGTGGTCACTCACTCTCGATTCATATATTCCTACAGCATATTTGCTGCATTTCCTTTTAGTGCTGTTTACTAAGCGTTTGCAATATTCTCAATAAGGATAAACACCATTTACATTCATGTCTTATTCCTTTTTACCTTAAATTCTTAGTAAATCAGGTAATTAGTGTTCATAAACAAACACACTAACTCAGTACTTACATAGCAGCAAACAGAGCAAGGTGTGCTCCATTCTGTCCCCACAGACAAGTGACTTTCTCTACAACTACAGTCGCTCTGACAAACCCCTTTACTTCCTATATGATGACAAGTCTGCTTAGATCCACCACTTCACTCTGAGATACACCTCTTCACCGTACACAGAAAAACAGATGGAAAGATTCTAGAGAAATGTACAAAGACGGAAAATAGAATAGCCGTTGATAGCGTGTTTACATTTTGATCAACTTCTTCTTTATGGTTGGCTACATTGCCACATACTGGTTCCTTCCTCATTATTGGAAGACACTAGGATGGAACAAGAATAAAGACCTGAATTGACGAGATCAGAGCTTGTGGTTTGACATCAAAATGTGCAGATGTTTGTTTCATATTCACCCACCAAGCACATGATTGGTAGATAGATAGATAGATGTGTAGGCCTTCCCTCAAACCTTTGCTCAGTTGTCAGGTGGCAAGCCAGCCAGCTAACCTCAGTTGTGCCACAATGGAAATGGACATCTTCAACCCCCCTCAATTCACACACACACCACCACACAACACACACACACACACACACACACCACACACACACACACCACACACACACACACACACACACACACACACACAACACACACACACACACACACACACACCCACACACACCACACACCACACCACTATCTTCTAGTGTGGAATTCCAGTGTAGATATGGCTTGTGTTTTAGGTTATTTTCCTGCTGAAAAGTCAATTATTATCCCATTGTCAAGTGAAAAGTAGACTGAACCATGTTTCCTCTAGGATTTTGCCTGTGCTTAGCTCTATTCCACAGATTTTTTATCCTGAAAAACCCCAGTCCTTAATGATATAAGCATACCCATATCATGATGCAGCCACCAGTATGCTTGAAAATATGGAGAGTGTCACGTTCCTGACCTGTTTTCTCTTGTTTTGTATGTATTATTGGTCAGGGCGTGAGTGTTGGGTGGGTAGTCTATGTTTTGTATTTCTATGTTGGTTTTGTGTTCGGCCTGGTATGATTCTCAATTGAGACAGGTGTGTATCGTTTGTCTCTGATGAGAGTCATACTAAGGCAGCCAGGGTTTCACTGGGTTTTGTGGGTGTTTGTTCCTGTGTCGTGTTTGGCCACACAGGACGGTTGAAGGTTAGTCAAATTTGTTGTTTTAGTTTTGTAGTGTCTTGTTTGCTGTTTCATTAAAAGTATGATTAATCACCAATCCGCATCTTGGTCCGATCCATGCTCCTCCTCGTCTGAGGAGGAGAACAACAATGACTGCCTTTACAAGAGTGGTATTTTAGTCCTGGCGTGTTGTTTTGGACTTGTGGCAAACATAACCCTTTCTATTCAGGAAAAAAAGTGAAATGCTTTGCCACATTTGTTGCAGTATTACTTTAGTGCCTTGTTGCAAACAGGATGCATGTTTTGGAATATTTTTATTCTGTACAYGCTTCCATCTTTTCACTCTATCAATTAGGTTAGTATTGMGGAGTAACTACAATTGTTGATCCATCATCAGTTTTCTCCCATCACAGCCATTAAACTGTTTTAGTCACCATTGGCCTCATGGTGAATTCCCTGAGCGGTTTCCTTCCTCTCAGGCAACTGAGTTAGGAAGGACGCCTGTATCTTTGTAGTCTGGGTGTATTGATACACCATCCAAAGTGTAATTAATAACTTCACCATTCTCAAAGGGATATTCAATGTCAGCTTTTTACATTTTTTACCCATATACCAATAGGTGCCCTTCTTTGCGACACATTGAAAAACCTCCCTGGTCTTTGTGGTTGAATCTGTGTGTAACGGATGTGAAATGGCTAGCTAGTTAGCTGTGGTGTGCGCGTTTCAATCGGTTACGTCACTCMCTTTGAGACCTTGAAGTAGTGGTTCCCCTTGCTCTGCAAGAGCCGCGGCCTTTGTGGAGCGATGGGTAACGACGCTTCYWGGGTGACTGTTGTTGATGTGTGCAGAGGGTCCCTAGTTCGCGCCCGTGTCGGGGCGAGGGGACCGTCTAAAGTTAAGCTGTTACATTGGTGCCGTGACCCGGATCACTGGTGGCTGCGGAAAAGGAGGAGGTCGAAAGGGGGGTGAGTGTAACGGATGTGAAATGGCTAGCTGTGGAGCGTGCTAATAGTGTTTCAACTGGTTACGTCACTCGCTTTGAGACCTTGAAGTAGTGGTTCACCTTGCTCTGCAAGAGCCGTAGTGATGGGTAATAATGCTTCGTGGGTGACTGTTGTTGATGTGTGCAGAGTGTCCCTGGTTCGCGCCCGTGTCGGGGCGAGGGGACGGTCTAGAGTTAAACTGTTACATGTGTTCACTGCTCGACTGAGGGACCTTATAGATAATTGTATGTGTAGAGTACAGAGATGAGGTAGTCATAAAAAAGTAAAAAATTATGTTGAACACTAATATTGCACACAGAGTGAGTCCATGCAATGTTAATGGCTTGGTCAGCACAGTTTTACTCCTGAACCTATTTATGCTTGCCATAACAACGGGTTGAATACTTATCGACTTGACATTTCAGCTTTTAATTGAATACATTTGTATAAATGTCTAAAAACCTAGTTCCACTTTCACATTATGGGGTACTGTGTGTAGGCCTGGCACACACAATCTCAATGTAATACATTTAAAATTCAACACAAAATGCACAAAATGTGAAAAAAGTCAAGGGATGGGAATACTTTCTGAAGGCACTGTAGTTTGTTGATAGTATGACCATCTCTAGAGGATTTACAGACGGAAAATCCGGACTATCCAAATAAAGTGTGATCAAAAGCCGTACTCAGAATTAGGAAAATTCCATTAGTGATGGACTATCGATAATGAAGTAATCTTTCTTTCCACGCAAAACCCAACACTWGTACAGTATGCGTTGTCAAAGAGGGTACTAACCAGCCCAGCAACGTTTTTAGCAGGTTTTTCAATATGACTACAATGATTTCTATATTTGTCTCTCTCTAACCACAGTGGGAAAGACAACTTCACACACTGCCGTCCTTTACAAAACACACACACTGCTAAAGAGGAAGAGAGAAAAACACTGTTTGAGTGGGGTTGTTGGTTTGTGGTGTTGGAATGTAATCTACAACATACCTCGTTCACCCTCCTCAGGACTTTGAAGGGCCCCATATACCGTGGACCCAGCTTCCGGCAGGGCAGGCGGAGGGGCAGGTTTCGGGTCGAGAGCCAGACCCGGTCCCCCGGGTCTCACTGCGGTGACGGTCCGCGCTGGTTTTCTGGTGAAGCGCAGCTCGCTGGAGGTGTACAKGTGCGGCCTCCCATGTCTGAACCAGTCGTCCACCACAGGAGCCTCGGTCTGACCCTGATGCCACGGTGCCAGAACCGGCTGGTACCACAACACGCACTGAAAGGGAGATAGGTTAGTGGAGGAGTGGCGAAGCGAGTTCTGTGCCATCTCGGCCCAGGGCACGAACGCCGCCCACTCCCCCGGCCGGTCCTGGCAATAGGACCGCAGAAACCTGCCCACATCCTGGTTGACTCTCTCTACCTGCCCGTTACTCTCAGGGTGAAAACCCGAGGCAAGGCTGATCGAGACCCCAGACGTTCCATGAACGCCTTCCAGACTCTCGACGTGAACTAGGGACCCCGATCAGACACTATATCCTCAGCCACCCCGTAGTGCCGGAAGACGTGAGTAAACAGGGCTTCCGCAGTCTGTAGGGCCGTAGGAAGACCGGGCAGAGGGAGGAGATGACAGGACTTAGAGAGACGATCCACAACGACCAGGATCGTAGTGTTTCAATGTGAAAGAGGTAGATCAGTTAAAAAATCCACAGACAGGTGTGACCAAGGTTGTTGTGGAACGGGTAAGGGGTGTAGCTTACCTCTGGGCAGGTGTCTCTGAGCCTTACTCTGGGCACACACAGAGCAGGAGGAAACATAGATCCTCACGTCCTTTGCCAAGGTGGGCCACCAGTACTTCCCAGTCAGACATTGCACCGCCCGACCGATCCCTGGATGACCAGAGGAGGGTGACGTGTGGGCCCAATAAATCAACTGGTCACGGACAGCAGACGGAACGTACATATGCCCGACCGGACACTGGAGGGGAGCGGGTTCTGTACGCAACGCCTGCTCAATGTCCGCGCCCAACTCCCACACGACTGGCGCCACCAGGCAAGAGGCCGGGAGTATGGGAGTCTGATCCATGGGCCGCTCCTCTGTGTCATACAGCCGGGACAGTGCGTCTGCCTTAGTATTCTGGGAACCTGGTCTGTAGGACAGGGTAATTACAAAATGGGTAAAGAACATGGCCCACCTAGCCTGATGAGGATTCAGTCTCCWCGCTGCCCGGATGTACTCCAGGTTGCGGTGGTCAGTCCAGATGAGGAAAGGGTGTTTAGCCCCCTCAAGCCAATGTCTCCACGCCTTCAACGGTTTAACCACAGCCAACAGCTCCAGGCCTCCCACATCATAGCTACGCTCCGCTGGGCTGAGCTTCTTCTTCGAAGAAAGCACAGGGGCGGAGTTTTGGTGGCGTACCCGAGTGCTGTGAGAGCACGGCTCCTATCCCAGCCTCGGATGCGTCCACCTCCACTATGAACGCCAGAGAGGGATCCGATGGGCCAGCACGGGAGCCGAAGTAAACAGAGTTCTTAGCTGCCAAAAGCCCTGTCCGCCTCAGCCGACCACTGCAACCGTACGGGACCCCCCTTCAGCAGTGAGGTAATTGGAGCAGCCACCTGGCCAAAACCCCGGATAAATCTCCGGTAGTAATTGGCAAACCCTAAAAATCGCTTCACCTCCTTTACCGTGGTGGGAGTCGGCCAATTACGCACGGCTGCAATGTGGTCACTCTCCATCTCCACCCCTGATGTGGAATTGCGATACCCTAGGAAGTAGACGGCCTGCTGAAAGAACAGCATTTCTCAGCCTTGACGTACAGGTCATGCTCCAACAGTCGTCAAGTACCCTGCGTAGCAAGGACAAATGCCGGTGTGTAGCGGAGTATATCAGAATGTCATCGATATACACCACTACACCCTGTCCGTGCAGGTCCCTGAAAATCTTGTCAACAAAGGATGGGAAAACTGATGGAGCATTCATTATACGCACTCCTGAGATCCATTTTCGTGAAGAAGCGCGCCCCATGCATTGACTCAATCGCCATGGCGATAAGAGGTAGCGTGTAACTGTACCTCACCGTGATTTGATTGAGACCTCTATAGTCAATGCACGGGCGTAGACCTCCATCCTTCTTCTTCACAAAAAGGAAACTCGAGGAGGCGGGTGAAGTGGAGGTGTCACGTTCCTGACCTGTTTTCTGTTGTGTTTTTATGTAAGTAGTGGTGTTGGTTTTGTGCTTCGTATTTACTGGACTGTGTTTCGTTCCCCCCGTGTCTGGGTAGTTTAAAGTGTACACCCAGTGTGTTAGTAGGGTGGCCTAGTTTGTCCGTGTTCATTAAAGAACATTTGTATTTGCACCTGCTGTTCCTGCGCTTTATCTTCACACTCCGACACCCAGGCCTTACAGGAGGACCGAATGTACCCCTGACGCTGGGATTCAGAAACATATGTCTCCATAGCCACCGTCTCCGCTTGCGACAGGGGATACACGTGACTCCTGGGAAGCGCAGCGTCTGCCAGGAGATTTATCGCACAATCCCCCCGTCGATGAGGTGATAATTGAGTCGCCTTCTTTTTACAGAAGGTGATAGCCAAATTGGCATATTCTAGGGGATGCGCACGGTGAAGGCCTGGTCTGGACTTTTCACCGTGGTAACACCAATGGAAACCCCTACACACCTCCCCGAGCACTCTCACGACCACCCCGTGAGAGCCCTCTGTTGCCATGAAATAGTGGGGTTATGAAGAGCTAACCAGGGAAGGCCTAGTACCATGGGAAACGCAGGACAGTCAATGAGAAAGAGACTGATTTTCTCCCCCTGCGTCTCCATGGTCAGGGAGATAGTGGCTTCCCTGATTTGCCCGGACCCTAATGGTCGACTATCCAGAGCGGGAAACCCGGGAAAGGTCTAACTACAGGAATAATGGGGATCCCTAAACTAAGGGCTAATGCTCTGTCGATAAAATTCCCAGCTGCGCCTGAATCGACGAGCGCCTTATGCTGGGAATGCGGGGAAAAATCAGGGAAACAAACAGATACAAACAGGTGATCAACAGAGGACTCTGGAAGAGTGTGGTGCGACCTCACCTGGGGTGACGCCAGAGTGCCCTGCCTGTTGCCTCGACTCCCAGAGGAACCAACACCGCACCGACCGGCAGTGTGTCCGGTGCGGCCACAGATGGTGCAGGTGATGTCTCCTCCTCCAGTCTCCCTACGAGCAGCCCCTCCCAACTCCATGGGCACCGGAGCAGGGGTGTTGGAAGATGACACCGACAGAGCCCCCTCTGMACGTCCGCGGGTGACCAGTAGGTTATCCAACCGGATGGACAAATCCACCAGTTMGTCGAAGGAGATGGTGGCATCCCTGCAGGCCAGCTCACGTTGGATGTCCTCACGCATGCTGCACCGATAGTGGTCGATGAGGGCACTGTCGTTCCAGCCTGCTCCGGCGGCCAAGGTCCGGAATTCCAGGGCAAAATCCTGGGCGCTCCTCGTCCCCTGCCCGGAAGACGGCCCGGAAGCGATGGGTGAACTCCTCGAAGTGGTCCAACGCCGCGTCTCCTTTTCCCCACACGGCGTTTGCCCACTCCAGAGCTCTTCCTGAGAGGCATGAGACGAGGGCAGAAACTCTCTCCTTTCCCGAGGGAGCTGGGTGCACAGTGGCCAGGTAGAGGTCCAGTTATAATAGGAAGGGAGAGTTGTCCAGTTGTAATCCCTGGCACTGTGCTGCCGTCCCATCATACTCCCTGGGAAGGGAGAGGCGTATCGCACTGGGACTGGTTCCGGACGGGACGGGTAGAGGGAACCCCGGTTGCGCTGGTCGAGGCACTGGGGAGTCCTCCTGTCTCTCCCATCGGTCCATAGTCTGGACAACACGATCCATCATGGCACCAAGATGATTTAACATAGCTGAATGTTCCTGGACGCGCTCCTCGACTCCTCTAACCAGGGTACCTGCTCCTGCTGACTCCATCGTTGGTGTGTAATTCTGTTAAGGCTGTGTAAGGGAGGCAAAGTCAGGTGCAGGAGAGCAGAGTAGAGTAAACAGGCGCACTTTTATTCCGTTTCAACAATAGGCACAAAAATGACATAAGTGCCCAAAAACACGGAACATAAACTATAAAAGTATCGCGCATGAACATACACCATTGACAATGAACAATTTCACACAAAGACATGATGGMGAACAGAGGACTAAATACATGTAGATTGATTGGGGAATGAAAACCAGGTGTGTATGGAACAAGACAAAACAAATGAACATATGAAAAATAGAGCGACGATGGCTTCAAAGAAGGTCACGACGATCGCCGAACGCCGCCTGAACAAGGAGAGGAGCCGACTTCGGCGGAAGTCGTGACAGAGTGTCCTGAAGTGGGATGTATATAACTGTGATGGTGAGAAATGTTTTGCTGTCAAATTACAGCTGTACAGAATCTTTGCGAAGAATTAAACTTGGTTAAAACCTGTTGAGGACAGAGGGCGCTGTTTTCACTTTGGGGGAAAATCGTGCCCAATTTAAACGGCCTCGTACTCAATTCTTGCTCGTACAATATGCATATTATTATTACTATTGGATAGAAAACACTCTCTAGTTTCTAAAACCGTTTGATTTTGTCTGTGATAAAACAAAACTAATTTGGCAGCACACTTCCTGACCAGGAAGTGGAAAGTCTTGAAATCGATGCTCTGTTCAAGGGCCTGCCTATAAAATGGCATGATACGTATTAGTATACATGCACGTCATAACACCTTCCCCTAGATGTCAAGAGGAAGTGAGAAGAAGAAATGAAGTGTTTATCTTGGTCTGAGGTGGAATTAAATCCTCTTGGCACGATGAGTCACCCATTTCCTGTTTTCTGGAAAGCGCGAAGATGGACCTGGAATTGCCTTCTGGAAAGCTGTCGTTATAGGCGACTACTATCATTCCGGCTTGATTTTATTTGATACATGTCACAATATTATCGTAAAGTATGTTTTTTCATATAGTTTTATTAGATTATTGAAATTTATTCGGGATGTTAGGCGTGTTGCGTTGGGTGCTTTTGTTCAGGAAGGAGAGCTTCGCGCCACTTGGCGAGTGTGGCTTGCTAATTCAAGAGGGACAAAGGACATTCTAAAACCAAACAAACGATTGTTCCGACAAAGGACCTCTTGTACAACATTCTGATGGAAGCTCATCAAAAGTAGAACCCATTTTATGATGCTATTTCATATATCTGTCAAACTGTGTACTATTAGTTTTGCGCCCAGGTTTTGGTCACTATCTCGCCATAACGTAAGCCTTATGTCGTAAAGAAGTTATTTTTAGAATTCTAACACTGCGATTGCATAAGAACTAGTGTATCTATTCATTTCCTATTGTCAGGTTTTGGGCCAGGACTGTTCAGGTTTTGGTCACTAGATGTCCCATGCACCTTTTTTGTACCTTTTGTTTTTTCCTTGCTCTAATTATTGTTTGCACCTGTGTGTCGTTCCCTTGTTATTATTTAAACCCTGTGTGTTCCTCAGTTCTTTGCTCAGTGTTTGTATGTTAGCACCCAGCCCCAGCCTTGTTGTGAAACATATATTTCTCTTATTGGATTTTTCCAGAGGTTTCTCTGGTTTAGTGCTTGTGTATTTTTGAGTAGTCTTTTGAGGTTTGTTTTTCCCTGCTGTTTTACCACTTTTGTGGAGTTTTTTTGTATTTTGGAGGATATCCATTTTGTGCCTCTTGGCTTTATTTTTGGACGTTGGTGCGATTTATATTCTTTGCCTGAAGATCTTGTCCTTTTATTAAACCACCATCTCTAGTACTGCTGAGTCTGCCTCATCTTCTGGGTTCTGCCGACTATTAGTGACTGTTTCTCCACCGGGTCCTGACAGAAACACTGAGCCATTAAAATGAACCCAGAGGCAGCAGTACCCAGGACTTTTTTCCATGCTGTCCCACCACGAGGGGACTGTCCAATGTCACGAAGCTGCTCTGGTTCAGCAAGAGGCCTTACTGGCTGGACATTCTCAACTTCTGTCGGAGATGAGACTTCCATAAAGCAGATTTCTGATCAACTTTCCCCTGCCAACCGCTTCTGCTCCAGTTCATCAGATTCAAGTGCCCGTGGCAGTTAACCCCCTGGCTGAACCTCGTCTGCCGCCTCCCCAACGGTTTCAGGTGATCGAGTGTTTGTAAGGGGTTTTTCACCCATGTTCTCTCTCCTTCGAGCTGCAACCCTCGTCGTTTTCCACCGACCGGTCCAAGATAGCACATATCATCACCCTGCTGTCGGAAAAAGCCCTAGCCTGGGCTACTGGGCTG
>NW_019942774.1:27336-42619 GCF_002910315.2 Salvelinus sp. IW2-2015 | reverse complement strand
CCTGTAACAGAGGGGTAAATCATCACCATGGTAACCTCTCCTGGTCCTGTAACAGAGTGTACATAACCACCATGGTAACCTACCCAGACTCCTGGTCCTGTAACAGAGGTGTACATCACCACCATGGTAACCTAACCCCGGCCTCAGGCTAGTAATGTAGTTCTAGCTACTCAGCCAGGTTATCACCAGGTGGATATTCAGCACATAATATGCTAACATGAACGTCGGTGTATCGCTGTCGGTGTATCGCTGTCGGTGTATCGCTGTCAGTGTATCGCTGTCGGTGTATCGGTGTATTTCATTCATTAATGTGTTGTGTGGACAGTTAAATGGTTCCTGTAACTACAGCTTTAATTCCACCACTAGACTCTGGGCTCTCTCTCTGTCTGACGTTGTTTCAATGAGGAGCATAGTGGAGCAGCAGAGAAAGCAGCTGTACTCACTACACCATGTTAATTGAAGCATTGAGAGTGAAATWATTTTTTWAAACTATTATCTCAMTGTGTATCTGCTGAATGGATCTGGCTGACAATCGGAGCTATAATTGTACATCACAGCAGATATTGAGATGAAAAGCAAGATGGCGCCCTTTCACACACACTCTCTGCCAATGCAATCAAAATGGGTTCATGTCAGTGTGAAAAACCCATTTGTGTTCAAAAACAAAACATTTCCCATTTTGTAATGGGCTAAATCACTGGGTTATCGGCAGCCATGCACAGCCAGACCTCATGAAGAGGCTCCTACACCCAGGGCTCATAGAGGGCACACACTGCTATTGAATGGGGGGGGGAGGGAGTCAAAATGGTTCCTTTTAAAGTGGAAGAAGCCATTTTGAGGGATGATTTGGATTCAAATCTTCAGGGACTAACCCCTTGACATAAAGTCATAGTGTATTGGAGTTTTAGCCCTAAATTCATACATCAATTATTTACCGTCAACGCAGATTGTATAAGTGGAGGAAATTACTRGGGATGCTATTTTCTCTCAGGCAGAAAGAATGTGATACAACGGATACACCCCACCTAATGTGTTTGCCCACTGTCCACCCAGCAGAATTATTTATGCATTAGAAAACAGTGTGCCGGGACCAGAAGAGGCAGACACATTATTTGAACCCTTTCATAACACACATCAATATTTAATGTGAAATAAATAAAGGATGTTGGTGTTGTTTGGAGGACAGATGTAGCTGATCGCTCGGCTGGCTGCGGGGMGCACGAGGATGCTACACATACCCCTCAGTAAAACCCTCCATCTCTTTTTAATCATCCACTTAGTGCATTGTGGGTAGAGGAGCTGTCAAGGTGAGACAGCAGCTTCTTGGAGAGCAGGAGCCCCTAACCCTGGAACTGGAGCCTGAGCCGGATGGCTTTGTCTCTAAATGTGTTATTAAGCTATTGTTTCATTGGACAGCACCACTGTAGCCTGCCTGGGCGGATGTGACTGGAAACCTGGTATTACGTTCAACTCTCAACTCTGTCTGCCTCTCTCATTCTGTCCAAGGTTGACCCCAGTCGCATTGTTCACAGAAACAGAATTGTCTATGTATTTGTATCATTAGCCTCCTGTATTTCTAGTCGTCCGACATTCTTTCTGACCGACTGACTGGGTGGAAGAAACACTAAAGGCTTTGTTTAACAGCAAGACGTTGCTTCTTTTCCATTTGATTCACTATTTAAACTGAGGGAAACTACATTCGCCCAAAACTGAAAGCGCGAACCACCGTATTTAACCATGGAAAGGTGACTGGGGATATGGCCGAATATAAACAGTGTAGATATTCAATCCGCGCAAGGCAATCAAACAAGCAAAATGTTGGTATATAGAGACAAAGTAGAGTCGCAATTCAACGTCTAGTCACGAGACCTTTGTGGCAGCGTCTACAGACAATTATGGACAACAAAAGAAAAACCAGCCTCATCGCGGACAACGTCATCTTGCTTCCWGACAAACTAAACACCTTCTTTGCCTGCTTTGATGATAATACAGTGCCAACGACACGGAACGCCACCAAGGACTGTGGGCTCTCCTGTGAAAGAATACCATGCTATTGTTTGAGGAGAGTGCACAGTTATGAACATGAAAATGCATTAATAAACCAATTGKGCACATTTGGGCAGTCTTGATACAACATTTTCAACAGAAATGCAATGGTTCATTGGATCAGTCTAAAACGTTGCACCTACACTGMGGCCATCTAGTGGCCAAAATCTAAAATGCGCCTGGGCTGGAATAATACCTTATGGTCTTTCTCTTGCATTTCAAAGATRAAGGTACAAAAAAATATAATTGTATTATCATTTACCAGATATAMTRTGCTATATTCTCCAACATTAATTTTACATTTCCATAAACTTCAAAGTTGTTTATTTTCAAATGTTATCATGAATATGCATCTCCTTGCTTCAGGTCCTGAGCTACAGGCAGTTAGATTTGGGTTTGTCATTTAGGGAAATATTGAATAAAAGGGTCCGAACTTAAGAGGTTTTTTAATGGAAGCCTCTCCAACAGGATCCACGTAGATTCAGGTATTCCCCAGGGCAGCTGTCTAGGCCCTTTACGTTTTTCAATCTTTACTAACATGCACTGCTTTAAGTAAAGCCAGTGTAACGATGTATGCGGATGAATCAACACTTTACACGTCAACTACTACAGCGAGTGAAATTACTGCAGTCAGTTTCAGAATTGGCAAGAAATAAGTTAGTCCTAAATATTTCAAAAACTAAAAGCATTGTATTTGGAAAATCATTCACTAAATTAATATGTGGAAATTGAGAAGTTGAGGTGACTAAAATGCTTGGAGTTACCCTGGATTGTAAACTGTCAGGTCAAAACATGTTGATACAACAGTAGCTAAGATGGGGAGAAGTCCGTCCATAATAAAGCGCTGCTCTACCTTCTTAACAACAAAGGCAGGTCCACAGGCCCTAGTTTTGTCACACCTGGACTACTTTTCAGTCATGTGGTCAGGTGCCACAAAGAGGACTTAGGAAATTGCAGTTGGCTAAGAACAGGCAGCACGGCTAGGCCTTAACCAACATTAAAAATATGCATGTAAATGTCTCATGGCTCAAAGTGGAGAAGAAACTGACTTCACTACATCACTACTTTGTTTTGTAAGAAGTGTTGACAAGCTGAATGTACGGAGCGGTCTGTTTAAACTACTAGCACACAGCTCAGGCACCCGTACATACCCACAAGACATGCCACCAGTGGTCTGTTTTAAACTACTAGCACACAGCTCAGGCACCCGTACATACCAAGACATGCCACAGTGGTCTGTTTAAACTACTAGCACACAGCTCAGGCACCCGTACATACCCCACAAGACATCACCAGTGTCTCTTCCAATCCCAGACTATGGGAGGCGCACAGCTACATAGAGCCAGGACTAATGGAACTCTATTCCACATCAGGTAACTGATGCAAGCAGTTGAATCAGATTTTTTTTTTAAAGATAAAAATACACCTTATGGAACAGCGGAGACTGTGAAGACACAAAACACACGCATATATATTATAACACATGTACTATATGTCAGGACCCGGTGCGAGAAACAGTCACTAATATCGTCAGAACCCAGAAAGATGAGCAGACACAGCAGTACTAGCGATAAGTGGTTTAATAAAGAACAAAATCTTCAGGCAAGAAACTAAATCCACAATGTCCAAAAAATAAAGCCAAAAGGCACAAAATGGAAATCCTCCAAAATACAAAAGAAACTTCACAAAGTGGTAAAAAACAGCAGGAGAAAACAAACCTCAAAAGACTACTCAAATAATACACAAGAACTAAACCAGAGAACCTCTGGAAAATCCAACAAAGAGAAATCTCTGAATAAAACAAGGCTTGGCTGGTGCTAACTTACAAACACTGAGCACGGAACAAAGGAACACACAGGGTTTAAATACTAACAAGGAATGACTACAGGTGCAAACAATAATTAGGCAAGAAAAACAAAGGTACAAAAAAGGTGCAATGGGACATTCTAGTGACCAAAACCCGACAGTCTTGGCCAAAAACCTGACAGAATCCCCCTCCTAGGAACGGCTCCTGACGTTCCTACCAGCCTTCTCAGGGTGGAGGATCTGAACTGACGAATGAGGTCAGTCCAGTATGTCCTTGGCAGGAACCCCAGGCGCATGCGCTCTCGGGACCGTAGCCTTCCCAGTCCACCAGATACTGCCAGGACCGCTGCACCCGGCGGGAGAATCCAGTATCCGCGTGGACGGTATTAAGCCGACTGGGCCACGATGACACGGGCGGAGGTCTGCCTGCCGGGATAAGGGAGAAAAAACAAAGCGTTTTTAATAAGAAATGTGAAATGTTGGATTGATCTTAAGGGATCTGGGTAAGTGCAGGCGAAAAGTAACGGGATTGACTCTCCTGGCAATCTTAAAGGACCGATGAACCTCTGGAGCAGCTTGCGAGACTCCACCCGTAGTGGTAAATTCTTAGTGAGAGCCATACTCTCTGGCCGGGGTACCGGTAGGACCTGGACGGCGACGTCTGGTTGGCTTGTCGTTGGTACTGCTGAGAGAACGCAGAAGATTTAAGACGTGCCTTCTTCCACGTAAGCCGACAGCGTCTGATGAACCTCCGACTGAAGGCACTCTGACTTCTGCTCCTGGTCGGGAACAATAGAGGCGCATAGCCAAACTGACACTCATGCGGGATATACCAGTGGAGGAGGAGCCAAGGTGTTTGTGCGCTACTCGGCCCAAACAATGAAGGATGACCATGTGGACGGGTGTTGAAACCAATGCATCTGAGGGTGGTTTCCAGCTCCTGATTCATCCTCTCAGTTTGGCCATTGGGACTCCGGATGGTACCCTGAAGAATAAACTGCCGTGGCCCCTATTGAGTTGGCAGAAGGCCTTCCAAAACCTTGAGGCGAACTGGGACCTCTGTCGAAACCATATCTGTGCGGAATCCCAAAAGACTCGGAACACATGGTTAATCCACCAACTCAGCTGTTTCCTTGCAGGAAGCGTAATTGGTCAAGGGAACAAACCTGGCCGCCTTAGAAAACCTTCGATGATGACTAGGATCGTAGTATTACCATGGGACGGAGGAAGGCCAGTAAATAAAGTCCAACGAGATATGGGACCAGGGTCGGTGGGGAATAGATACTAGAGGGTGAAGGAGTCCTTGAGGGCGGAGGTGAGAAGATTTGGCCCTGGCACACACGGGAACAGGCCTTTGACGAAAGTGGCAACGTCTTCCTTTATGGTGGGCCACCAGAACTTACGCTGGATGAACTCCAAGGTCGACCTCGCCGGGTGGACAGGTGGCGAGAGGAGTGCCCCCACAGAAGGACTTGGGACCTTGCTGCCTTGGAACAAAACACCGATTAGCAGGACCTCCTCCAGAGGCCCGGTTCGATGGCTTGAGCTTGTTTTCACGGTATCCTCCACTTGCCACGAGATCGGAGCCACGACTCTTAGCGGCCGGAAGGACAGTCATGTCAGTATCTTTCTCGAATGGCTGGAGAGTAGATTCGTGACAAGGCGTGCCGGCTTGAGATTCTTCGACCCGGGTCTATAGGTGAGGATAAACTGAAAATCGGCTGAAGAAAAGAGACCATCGCTTGTCTGGAGTTCAACCGCTTCGCCTGCTGGATATACTCCAGATTTTTGTGGTCCGTAAGCACTTGAAACGGTTGAGAAGCCCCCTCGAGCCAGTGTCTCCATTCCTTCAATCTGCCATCTTAAAACCGCTAGGAGTTCACGATCCCCACATCGTAATTCCTCTCGGCCGGGTAAGCCGGTGAGAGAAGAAGGCGCAAGGATTGAAGCTTCTTGTCTTCACCCCTCTGAGACAGGACAGCTCCAACCCCAAACCTCTGATGCGTCTACCTCCACCACAAAAGGTTTCACTCGCCGTGGTAGTGTCAGGATGGGACAGAAGGGATGCGCTGCGTTGATCCTTGGAAGGCCGTCTCAGCTTCTCTTCCCCACAGAAACCTTGTGTTGCCACCCTTGGTTACAGCTGAGAGAGGGGCTGCCACCGAGCTGAAGTTCTTGATGAACTTGCGGTAAAAGTTGGTGAAGCCCAGGAAACGCTGAACTTCCTTAACGACTTGGGGGTGGCCAAGCCGCTACCGCCCCTACCTTCTTGGGGTCCATCTGGACTCGACCGGGTTCCACTATAAATCCCAGGAATTGTACTCGAGAGGAATGGAATTCACACTTTCCGGCTTACACGTACAAAATGGCTGTCTAGAAGAGGCGTTTGAGCACTTGTCTGACATGCTTACGTTGTTCTTGAAGGGAGCCTCGTAAAGATGAGGATGTCATCCAAGTAAACAAAACACGAAGATGTTAAGCATATCCCTAAGCACATCGTTTATGAAGCGCTTGGAACACAGCCGGAGCGTTGGTCAGGCGAAGGGCATCACGAGTATTCGTAGTGACCATTTGGCGTTTTGAAAGCGGCTTCCACTCGTTCCCCGGGTTTGATCCGCACAAGATGGTATGCGTTCCGCAGGTCAAGCTTGTGAAGACAACTGCTTCCTGGAGCAGCTCAAAGGCTGTGGCCATAAGGGTAGCGGTACCGGTTACGACGGTTATGGCATTGAGTCCCCGGTAGTCGATGCAAGGTCGTAATCCACCGTCTTTCTTGGCCACAAAGAAAAACCCTGCTCCCGCCGCGAGGTAGATGGACGCCATGAGGCCTGCTGCCAGAGCGTCCTTGATGTAGGTATCCATAGCAGCTCGTTCGGAGGAGAAAGGGAAAAGATCCGACCCCTGGAGGCAGGTACCCGAAACAGGTCGATGGTGCAATCGTAAGGTCTATGGGGTGGTAGTTTTGGCCTCTGTTTGCTAAATACCAGTTTGAGGTCATGGTAACACTCGGAACTGCGGACAGGTCGATGGATTCTAGAGACTCGGAAGGGGGAACTCGGGAAGATACAAGTGGCTTGGCACGTTAGGACCCACTGCTTGATAGTTGCCCACAGACCAGTCGATGTGAGGGTTATGGCTGTGAAGCCCGGATAACCAAGGACGAGAGGGAACTCGAACAGGAGATCAGATGAAATTCATCACTTCCTGGGTTTGGGAAACTGAAAGTCGCAAAGGGTAGTGGCACGAGTAACAAGTCCAGATCCCAAAGGCTTCTATCCAACGTAGTAACCTTATGGGGGTCACTCAAGGTTCAGAAGGAAACGCCATTCTCTTTCGCCCAGACCCCATCCATGAAGTTAACCTGCGGTCAGAGTCTACCAAGGCTTGAAGAGAAACTCGTGGTCGTCCCAGGAAAGGGTAACTGGAATGAGGCAAGGCGGGAGTTGGACTGGATGGGAGGAGGTTATGTTTCCCGTTACAGTCCTCCCAGGACTGCACGGGAGAGTGCGTTTCCCTGGAGCCCGGGACACGGGAGCGGGAAATGGCCCGGTTTGCCGGCAATATAGACAGCATCGCTCCCTCATCCGGCGGTCTCTCTCAGCCTGGAGATGCGTCCAACCTGCATGGGTTCTGGTGGAGGCAGCGAGGATAAAGTGGAGACTCGGAGCTGGAAACCGATAGGAGCTAGGGTGAGCGGTCTACGGTTGATTCTCTCTCTCTCAGACGCTGGTCTATGCGTGAAGCCAACTTGATAAGGGACTCGAGGTTGTCCGGTGGTTCCCGAGTGGCCAGTTCATCTTGGATGGTGTCAGAAAGACCTTCAAAAAAACACACTGTGAGCGCCTCGTCGTTCCAGCACTTGCTGCTGCCACAGTCCGGAACTGCGATGCATAGTCCGTTCACCGCGCGCCGACCTTGGCGGGAAGTCAGGAGCTGTTTGGCTGAGTCAGGGCCGTTGGTAGGACCTTGAAACACTCGCTTGAAATTCTTCAGCAAAGGTAGAGTAGCTGGCACAGCAGGGACTTTGGCATCCCCACACAGCAGAGCCCAGGCTAGGGCTTTTCCCGACAGCAGGGTATGATATATGCATTCTGGACCGGTCGGTGGGAAACGGACGATGGTTGCAGCTCAAAGGAGAGAGAAACATTGGGTGAAAAAACCCCTTACAAACACTCGATCCCCTGGAAACCGTTTGGGAGGCGGTAGACGAGTTCAGCCAGGGGGTTAACTGCAGGGGACTTGAATCTGATGAACATGGAGCAGAAAGCGGTTGCCGGGGAAAGTCGATCCGAAATCTGCTTTATGGAAGTCAGCATCTCTGACAGAAGTTGAGAATGTCTAGCCATTAAGGCCTCTTGCTGAACCAGAGCAGCTTCGTGGCGTTGGACAGTCCCCGTGGGTGGACAGCATGGAAAAAAAGATCCTGGGTACTGGCTGCCTCTGGGTTCATTTAATGTCTCTCAGGGTTTCTGTCAGGACCCGCGTGCGAGAAAACAGTCACTAATAATCGTCAGAACCCAGAAGATGAGGCAGACACAGCAGTACTAGCGATAGTGTTTAATAAAGAACAAATCTTCAGGCAAAAGAAACTAAATCCACAATGTCCAAAAATAAAGCCAAAAGGCACAAATGGAAATCCTCCAAAATACAAAAAGAAACTTCACAAGTTGGTAAAAAAAAACGCAGGGAAAAACAAACCTCAAAAAGACTACTCAAAATATACCACAAAAACCAAACCAGAGAACCTCTGGAAAATCCAACAAGAGAAATCTCTGAATAAACAAGGCTTGGGCTGGGGCTTGGGTGCTAACTTACAAACACTGAGCAAGAACAAAGGAACACACAGGGTTTAAATACTAACAAGGGAATACTACAGGTGCAAACAATAATTAGAGCAAGAAAACAAAAGGTACAAAAAGTGCAATGGGGACATCTAGTGACCAAAACCTGAACAGTCTGGCCAAAACTGACACGGTATACACACACGTACACATGGATGTTGTATTGTAGAATGTGATAGTAGAGTAGTGTCCAAAGGGCACACACTTAATGTATTGTGAAAAGTGTTGTGAAATGTAATATCATCCCAATTTTTTATTGTATATACTTTTGTTCATGTTGCTGTACCCCAGGAAGAGTATCTGTTGCCTAGACAGCAGCTAATGGGGATCCTTAATAAATACAAAATACAAACTCAAACTCTTTGTACCTATGAGTTGCAGCCACATTCCAGCAGCATTATAATGTTAAGTACAGAGACAGAATTCATGTTGAGCATGCAGCATGCAGCATACTGTCACAGCTCATAGTCATGTCCCCAACACAACCAACATCTGCAGCAGGCGCTTTGTAAATACCAACACGCCWTATGGAAATAGTACTGTCAAACTGTCAATGGCTTAATACAGGCCCGTTGGCTACACACAGTCCTGTTGGTTTTGTAACGGCCTGTTGGCTGTGGCTGGCAGCAGGCTGCGACTCTCAACAAGCCTCTGATGTTCCTTGGTGCACTCAGCCCCGCTCCATCCCCCGGCTCCAGCTCTCCAGCTCTCCAACAGCCCCAGGTCTGGTGGGTCCTCAGGGAACCAGTCATCAGATGATAATCCACTGGAATGGGAGGAAGCACTGAAATGTTCAAATTGCCACAAAGCGCATCTCATTCCATGAACTGGGACTGACGGAGAGGAGAGCCTGGTGTGGCTGTAGTAACAGAAGCAGCAGTACTTATAGTAGCAGTAGTACTAGCAGTAGTAGGTATAGTAGTAGCAGTATCAGTAGTAGTTATAGTAGTAGTATTATCAGTAGAAGTTATAGTAGTAGCAGTAGCAGCAGTACTTATAGTAGTAGTACTAGCAGTAGTAGTTATAGTAGTAGCAGTATCAGTAGTAGTTATTGTAGTAGTAGTAGTAGTAGTAGTAGTATCAGTAGTAGTTATAGTAGTAGCAATAGAACTAGCAGTAGTAGTAGTAGCATTATCAGTAGTAGTAGTAGCATTATCAGTAGTAGTTATAGTAGTAGCATTATCAGTAGTAGTTATAGTGGTAGCATTATCAGTAGTAGTTATAGTAGAAGCAGTAGCAGTAGTAGTTATGGTAGTAGCAGTAGCAGTAGCAGTAGTAGTAGCAGTAGTAGTAGTAGTAGTATCACCAGTACGTATAGTAACAGTAGCAGTTGTATTAATAGCAGCAGTAGTAACAGTAGCAGCATTAGTAGTAGTAGTAACAGTAGTAGTTATAGTAGTAGCAGTATCAGTAGAAGTTATAGTAGCAGCAGTAGTTATAGTAACAGTAACAGTAGCATAAATAGCAACAGTAGTAGCAGTAGCACCAGTACTTATAGTAATACCAGCAGTAGTAGTTGTAGTAGTAGTAGTACTAGCAACAGTAGTAGTAGTACTAGCAGTAGTAGCAGTGGTTCTAGCAGTAGCAGCAGTAGTTACAGTAGCAGTAGCAGCAGTAGTACTTGCAGCACTAGACAGTAGTAGTAGCAGAAGTACTAGAATTAGCAGCAGTAGTAGTAGTACTAGCAGCAGTAGATGTAGTACTAGCAGTAGCAGCAATAGTTATAGTAGCATTAGCAGCAGTAGTATTAGCAGTAGTAGTAGTAGTATTAGCAGTAGTAGCAACGGTACTAGCAGTAGCAGCAGTAGTTATAGTAGCATTAGCAGCAGTATTATTAGCAGTAGTAGTAGTAGTACTAGCAGTAGTAGCAGCGATACTAGCAGTAGCAGCAGTAGTTACAGTAGCATTAGCAGCAGTATTATTAGCAGTAGTAGTAGTAGCAGCGATACTAGCAGTAGCAGCAGTAGGTATTGTAGCAGTACTAGCGGTAGACGTAGTAGTAGTAGTAGTAGTACTTGCAGTGACAACAGTAGGTATAAAAGCAGTAGCAGCAGTAGTACTACCAGTAGTAATAGTAGTAGTAGTAGTAGTAGCACTAGCAGCAGTAGTAGTAGTACTAGCATTAAAAGTAGTACTAGCAGTTTCAGTAGTAGAAGTAGTTCTAGCAGTCACATAAGTAGTACTAGAAGTGGCAGAATGAGTACTAGCAGTAGCAGCAGTAGTATTAGCAGTAGCAACAGCCGCAGTAGTACCAGCAGCAGCAGAAGGAGTACTAGCAGTAGCAGCAGTAGTATTAGCAGTAGCAATAGCCGCAGTAGTACCAGCAGCAGCAGAAGGAGTACTAGCAGTAGCAGCAGTAGTATTAGCAGTAGCAACAGCAGCAGTAGTACCAGCAGCAGCAGCAGTAGTTGGAGCAGTAGAAGCAGCAGAAGTAGTACTAGCAGTAACAGCAGCATTATTAGTAGCAGCAATAGCAGCAGTAGTACTAGCAGTAGCAGCATTAGCAACTCTAGAAATAGTAGAGATAGCAGCAGTAGTAGTTTTACTCGTAGTAGCAGCAGTAGTAGTAGAAGCACTAGCAGTAGCAGGAGTAGTAGTACTAGCAGTAGCAGCAGTGATAGTAGTACTAACAGTAGTAGCAGCAGTATTAGACGCAGCAGTAGGGCCAGCAGTAGCAATATCAGCAGCATAAGTAGTGTTATCAACAGCAGCAGCAGTAGTACTAGCCGTCGGAGTAGCAGTAGTAGTAGCAGTAGTAGTAGTAGTAGCAGTAGCAGACAAAGTAGTAGTTCTAGCAGTAACAGCAGCAGCAGTAGTTGTACTAGCATTAAAAGCAGCATCAAAATTAGTAGTAGTAGCAGCAGCATAATTAGTCCTAGCAGTAGCAGTAAAAGCATCAGTAGTAGTAGTAGTAGTAGTAGCAGCAGTAATACTAATACTAACAGTACTAGTAATTCTACAGTAGCAGTAGTAGCTGTAGGTTTGGCTGTAGCAACAGCAGCAGTAGTACTAGCAGTGGCAGCAGCATCAGTAGTATTAGCAGTAGCAGCAGCAGCAGCAGCAGCAGTAGTAGTACTAGCAGTAGAAACAATAATAATAGTAGTAGCAGCAGCAGTAGTATCATTAGCAGCAAAAGCAACAGCTTAAGTAGTGCTTTCAGTAAAAGCAGTAGTACTAGCAGTAGCAGAAGCAGCAGTAGTACTAGCTGTACCAGCAGTAGCAGCAACAGCAGTAGTACTAGTAGTCACAGCAGCAGTAGCCATAACAGTAGCAGTAGCATCAGTAGTACTAGCAGTAGCATCAGAAGTGCTAGCAGTAGCAGCAGCAGCAGTAGTACTAGCAGTAGCATCAGAAGTAATAGTAGTATCAGCAGTATCAATAGTAGTAGAAGTAGCAGCAGTAGTGCTATTAGTAGCAGCAGTAGTAACACTAGTAGTAGTAGCAGACGCAGCAGTAGTAGTACTATCAGTAGCAGCAGTAGACCTGGTAGTAGCAGCAGTAGAAGTACTAGCAGCAGTGGTAGTACTAGTAGTAGCAGCAGCATTACTACTAGCAGTAGAAGCAGCAGTACTAGCAGTAGTATTTATTGTAGCAGCAGCATTACTACTAGCAGTAGAAGCAGTAGTACTAGCAGTAGTATTTGTTGTAGCAGCAGCATTACTACTAGCAGTAGAAGCAGTAGTACTAGCAGTAGTATTCGTTGTAGCAGCAGCAACATAAGTAGTGCTATCAGTAACAGCAGCCGTCCTAGCAGTTGCAGCAGCAGTAGTAGTAGTGGTAGTACGAGTGGTAGCAGCAGCAGTACTAGCAGTAGCAGCAGTAGTACTAGTAGTAGCAGCAGTAGTACCAGTAGTAGCATCAGCAGTAGTACTAGCAGTAGTACTAGTAGTAGTAGTAATAGCAGTAGTACTAGAAGTAGCAGCAGCAGCGTAAGTAGTGCTATAAGTAGCTGCAGTAGTACTAGCAGCCGCAGCAAAAGTAGTAAAAGTAGTCGTACTACTAATAGYATCAGTTATTGATCAGCAGGACTACCCGTTGTTGACCAGCAGGACTACCAGTTATTGATCAGCAGGACTACCCATTATTGACCAGCAGGACTACCCGTTATTGACCAGCAGGACTACCCGTTATTGACCAGCAGGACTACCAGTTATTGACCAGCAGGACTACCCGTTATTGACCAGCAGGACTACCCGTTATTGATCAGCAGGACTACCTATTGATCAGGTACCAGAGGACTACCAGTTATTGACCAGCAGGACTACCCGTTAATTGACCAGCAGGACTACCAGTTTTTGACCAGCAGGACTACCTGCTATTGACAGCAGGCCTACCCGTTATTGAACAGCAGGACTACCGCTATTGATCAGCAGGACACCTGTTATTGATCAGCAGGACTACCAGTTATTGAACAGCAGGACTAACCTGTTATTGAAGCCACAGCAGGACTACCGTTAATTGCAGAGCAGGACTGACCTGTTATTGACCAGCAGGACTACCGGTTATTGACCAAGGACTACCATGTTATTGACAGCAGGACTACCGTTATTGACCAGCAGGACTACGTTTGACAGGCGGACTACCCGTTATTGACAGCAGGACTACAGTTATTGAACAGCAGGGACTACCAGTTATTGACCAGCAGGACTACCTGTTATTGACACAGCGGACTACCAGTTTATTGACCAGCAGGACTACCTGTTAATTGACAGTGTTATTGCCAGGACTACCTATTATTGACCGAGGCAGCGACTACCAGTTATTGACCAGCAGGACTACCTGTTATTGAACCTAGTAGGACTACCTGTTATTGACCAGTTCAGGCTACCTGTTATGACTTGCGAGGACAGCAGCTCGCCAGTTTAATTGACCAGCGAGGACTAATCCGTTATTGCCCAGCGGGACAACCTGTTATTGACCAGCAGGACTACCAGTTTTATTGACCAGCAGGACTACCTGTTATTGACGAGCAGGACTACCCGTTATTGAACAGCAGGACTACCAGTTATTGACCAGCAGACTACCCGCTATTGACCAGCAGGACTACCAGTTTTGACGCAGCAGGACTACCAGTTATTGACGACAGACAGGACTAACCATAGTATTTGACCAGCAGGACTACCAGTTTATTGACCAGCAGGACTACTTGTTAATTGATTCAGCAGAGGACTACCAGTTTGATCTTCAGCAGGACTACCGTTATTGACCCAGCTTAAGAACTACAGTTTTGTATTACTTGACACAGCAGGGACTGACCCGTTATTAACCAGCAGGAGTGCCTGTTACTGATCAGCAGGATTATCTGTTTCTGGCTAGCAGGACTACCTGTTATTGGCCAGCAGTCTTACTTGCTACTGCAGGAAAACTATTTTTGACCAGCACTGTTGTAACTCAGAGCTTAAGAACTTCAATGTATCCTCCAATTTTATCTGTGACCCTGTACATGTGACTAATAAACTTATCTAATCATCAAATCTATTCTTTGTTATTTTCTAAATATAAGGTCGTATTTTTTGTCTTCCTGAAGTGAGCCATCACATGAGGCTGGGACAGCAGAACCATCTCATTATTTATTGGACCACCTTTGGAAGTATACTTCTTGGATAGATAAAAACTATTCATACAAACTGTTACACGTGCAGGGATCAACAATGGATGGACATCTGATGTATTTCAGCTCAGGTGTTTTTTTAAACATTTCACTGTAACATGCTGACCAGACTGGACACGTAGCGTGCGCGAGCGTTGCAAAATACATTTTGAAATCCATGTTATTCAATTCTTGAGCGCGCCAACGAGCGTCTGTGTTGCCAAGCGCTAGAAAAKAAGTCATTCCTATTTCTGACGCAGATAGAGCCGCAAGTCCTTCCTCTGCCATCTCCTCATTGGTTTATAGAAGCAGGTACCCACGTGCCATCTCCTCATTGGTTATACCCACGTGGGTGATTGAAAGACGAACTGTTTTGCCGGTCGTCGTGGTACTACTATGAAGGTTTAGATGCCAATCACCATATAAGTTCAAAGATGAAAAAGCCTGGAAGGAGGAGAGATGACTAGAAACGATTCGGTTTACCGTTTTATGTGTGTATTAATTGTCGGAGTAGAGGACCTTGTGCATTTCAGGTAAAATAACAACTCAATGTTTATATCCCAGGACAAATTAGCTAGCAACAACAAACTAGCTAAATAGGACAAATTAACGTTAGCTAGCATGTGCAAGCTAGTTAGCTAAATTGCCATACATGTTTAATGCTTTCGACCTCTCCCCAAACTAATGTCATTGGTTCAGAGTTGTTTTGATATTTTAACCTGCGTGTCGTGATCGCGTTTGGTGTGGGGGGACAAAATAAATGTATACACGATGGAGCACGCGCGCAGCCAGTTTGGGTTCCGTGTAACAAAATGACATTTGATTTGACATTTATTTAAGCCGCGGAACTAGACAAGGATGCCAACTGTCTCCAATGAAATGCATTTTCCCCACRGAGAACCTGACATATTCATCAAATAAAAACAGTTGGTTAGACTGGTGCGAACACCACACGTTAATATCAGACAACGTGATATGATGACTTCTGTTAGAGTGGTGC
>NW_019942774.1:21932-25463 GCF_002910315.2 Salvelinus sp. IW2-2015 | reverse complement strand
CTGATATGATGACATCTGTTAGAGTGGTGCTAACACCACAGTTAATATCAGACAACGTGATATGATGACATCTGTTAGACTGGTGCGAACACCACACGTTAATATCAGACAACGTGATATGATGACTTCTGTTAGAGTGGTGCTAACACCACACGTTAATATCAGACAACGTGATATGATGACTTCTGTTAGAGTGGTGCGAACCACACGTTAATATCAGACAACGTGATATGATGACATCTGTTAGAGGTGCGAACACCACACGTTAATATCAGACAACGTGATATGATGACATCTGTTAGACTGGTGCGAACACCACACGTTAATATCAGACAACGTGATATGATGACTTCTGTTAGAGTTGTGCTAACACCACACGTTAATATCAGACAACGTGATATGATGACTTCTGTTAGAGTGGTGCGAACACCACACGTTAATATCAGACAACGTGATATGATGACTTCTGTTAGAGTGGTGCGAACACCACACGTTAATATCAGACAACGTGATATGATGACTTCTGTTAGAGTGGTGCGAACACCACACGTTAATATCAGACAAGTGATATGATGACATCTGTTAGAGTGCGAACACCACACGTTAATATCAGACAATGTGATATGATGACATCTGTTAGAGTGGTGCTAACACCACACGTTAATATCAGACAACGTGATATGATGACTTCTGTTAGAGTGGTGCGAACACCACACGTTAATATCAGACAACGTGATATGATGACATCTGTTAGAACTGGTGCTAACACCACACGTTAATATCAGACAACGTGATATGATGACTTCTGTTAGAGTGGTGCGAACACCACACGTTAATATCAGACAACGTGAATGATGACTTCTGTTAGAGTGGTGCGAACACCACACGTTAATATCAGACAACGTGATATGATGACTTCTGTTAGAGTGGTGCGAACACCACACGTTAATATCAGACAATGTGATATGATGACTTCTGTTAGAGTGTGCTAACACCACACGTTAATATCAGACAACGTGATATGATGACATCTGTTAGAGTGGTGCTAACACCACACGTTAAATCAGACAACGTGATATGATGACATCTGTTAGATGGTGCGAACACCACACGTTAATATCAGACAACGTGATATGATGACATCTGTTTAGAGTGGTGCGAACACCACACGTTAATATCAGACAACGTGATATGATGACATCTGTTAGAGTGGTGCGAACCACCACACGTTAATATCAGACAACGTGATATGATGACATCGTTAAGACTGGTGCGAACACCACACGTTAATATCAGACAAACGTGATATGATGACTTCTGTTAGAGTGGTGCGAACACCACACGTTAATATCAGAACAGTGATATGATGACATCTGTTAGATGGTGCGAACACCACACGTTAATATCAGACAACGTGATATGATGACATCTGTTAGAGTGGTGCGAACACCACACGTTAATATCAGACAACGTGATATGATGACATCTGTTAGAGTGTGCGAACACCACACGTTAATATCAGACAACGTGATATGATGACTTCTGTTAGAGTGGTGCAACACCACACGTTAATATCAGACAACGTGATATGATGACATCTGTTAGAGTGGTGCGAACACCACACGTTAATATCAGACAACGTGATATGATGACATCTGTTAGAGTGGTGCGAACACCACACGTTAATATCAGACAACGTGATATGATGACATCTGTTAGAGTGTCGAACACCACACGTTAATATCAGACAACGTGATATGATGACTTCTGTTAGATGGTGCGAACACACACGTTAATATCAGACAACGTGATATGATGACTTCTGTTAGAGTGGTGCGAACACCACACGTTAATATCAGACAACGTGATATGATGACTTCTGTTAGAGTGGTGCGAACACACACGTTAATATCAGACAACGTGATATTAATGACTTCTGTTAGAGTGGTGCGAACACCACACGTTAATATCAGAAAACAACGTGTTGTCTGATATTAACGTGTGGTGTTCGCACCACTCTAACAGATGTCATCATATCACGTTGTCTGATATTAACGTGTGGTGTTAGCACCACTCTAACAGATGTCATCATATCACGTTGTCTGATATTAACGTGTGGTGTTCGCACCAGTCTAACCAACTGTTTTTATTTGATGAATATGTCAGGTTCTCTGTGGGGAAAATGCATTTCATTGGAGACAGTTGGCATCCTTGTCTAGTTCCGCGGCTTAAATAAATATCAAATCAAATGTCATTTTGTTACACGGAACCCAAACTATACATTTATTTTGCCCCCCGACACCAAACGCGATCACGACACGCAGGTTAAATATCAAAACAACTCTGAACCAATTACATTAATTTGGGGACAGGTCGAAAAGCATTAAACATGTATGGCAATTTAACTAACTAGTTTGCACATGCTAGCTAATTTGTCCTATTTAGCTAGTTTGCTGTTGCTAGCTAATATGTCCTGGGATATAAACATTGAGTTGTTATTTTACCTGAAATGCACAAGGTCCTCTACTCCGACAATTAATACACACATAAAACGGTAAACCAAATCGTTTCTTGTCATCTCTCCTCCTTCCAGGCTTTTTCATCTTTGAACTTATATGGTGATTGGCATCTAAACTTTCATAGTAGTACCACGACGACCGGCAAAACAGTTTGTCTTTCAATCACCCACGTGGGTGGGTATCTGCGTCAGAAATAGGAATGACTTCTATTCTAGCTCTTGGCAACACAGACACTCGTTGGCGCGAGCAAGATTTGAATAACATGGATTTCTAAATTTATTTTGCAACACTAGCGCACGCTACATGTCCAGTCTGGTCAGCATGTTACAGTGAAATGTTTAAAAAAACACCTGAGCTGAAATACATCAGATGTCCATCCATTGTTGATCCCTGCACGTGTAACAGTTTGTATGAATAGTTTTTATCTGTCCAAGAAGTATACTTCCAAAGGTGGCCCAATAAATTATGAGATGGTTCTGCTGTCCCAGCCTCATGTGATGGCTCACTTCAGGAAGACAAAAAAGAAGACCTTATATTTAGAAAATAAAAAAGAATAGATTTGATGATTAGATAAGTTTATTAGTCACATGCACAAGGTCACATATAAAATTGTAGGATACATTGAAGTTCTTAAGCTCTGAGTTGCAACAGTGCTGGTCAAAAATAGTTTTCCTGCAATAGCAAGTAAGACTGCTGGCCAATAACAGGTAGTCCTGCTAGCCAGAAACAGATAATCCTGCTGATCAGTAACAGGCACTCCTGCTGGCCAATAACAGGTAGTCCTGCTAGCCAGAAACAGATAATCCTGCTGATCAGTAACAGGCACTCCTACTGGTCAATAATGGGTAGTCCTGCTGATCAGTAACTGGTAGTCTTGCTGATCAGTAACTGGTAGTCTTGCTGGTCAATAGCTGGTAGTCCTGCTGGTCAATAACAGGTAGTCCTGCTGGTCAATAACGGGTAGTCCTGCTGGTCAATAACAGGTAGTCTTGCTGGTCAATAACGGGTAGTC
>NW_019942774.1:10122-21907 GCF_002910315.2 Salvelinus sp. IW2-2015 | reverse complement strand
ACTTTGCTTTCAATAACTGGTAGTCCTGCCTGGTCAATCAACGGTGTTGCCTGCTGGTCAAATAGCTGGTAGTCCTGGTGTTCAATAGCTGGTAGTCCTGCTGGTCAATAACAGGTAGTCTTGCTGTCATACGGGTATGCTTGCTGGTCAAATAACAGGTAGTCTTGCTGGTCAATAACGGGTAGTCTTGCTGGGTCAATAACTGGTAGTCCTGCTGGTCAAATAACAGGTAGTCTTGCTGGTCAATAACGGGTAGTCTTGCTGGTCAATAACTGGTAGTCCTGCTGGTCAATAACGGGTAGTCCTGCTGGTCAATACACGGTAGTCCTGCTGGTCAATGACGGTAGTCCTGCTGGTAAAATAACAGTGTCGTTTGCTGGTCACAATAACGGGTAGTCTTGCTGGTCAATAACTGGTAGCCTGCTGGTCAATAACGGGTTGTCCTGCTGGTCATAACAGGTAGTCCTGGTGATCAATAGCTGGTAGTCCCTGCTGGTCAATAGCTGGTAAAGTCCTGCTGGTCAAATAAATGGTAGTCTGCTGGTCAAACAGGTAGTCTTGCTGGTCAATAACGGGTAGTCTTGCTGTTCAAAAACTGGTAGTCCTGCTGGTCAATAACTGGTAGTCCTGCTGGTCCAGTAACGGTTAGTTCTGCTGGTCAATAACAGGTAGTCCTGCAGATCAGTAACGGTTAGATCTTGCTGGTCAATAGGTGGTAGTCCTGCTGGTCAATAGATGATAGTCCATGGCTGGTCAATAACGGGTAGCCCTGCTGGTCAATACTGGAGGTCCTGCTGGTCTGACAGATAATCCTGCTGATCATAAACAGGCACTCCTGTTGTCAATAATGGTAGTTCTGCTGGGTAACTGGTAGTCTTGCTGGTCAATAGCTGGTAGTCCTGCTGGTCCAATAACATGTAGTCCTGCTGGCAATAACGGTGTAGTCCTGCTAGTCAAACAGGTAGTCTTGCTGGTCAAATAACGGGTAGTCTTGCTTTCAATAACTGGTAGTCTGCTGGTCAATAACGGGTATGCTGCTGGTCAATAAACAGGTAGTCCCTGGTGATCAATAGCTGTGTTAGTCCTGCTGGTCAATAGCTGGTAGTCCTGCTGGTCAATAACTGGTAGTCCTGCTGGTCAATTACAGGTAGTCCTTGCTGGTCAATAACGGGTAGTCCTTGCTGGTCAATAACAGGTAGTCTGCTGGTCAATTAACGGTAGTCTTGCGCTGGTGCAATCATAACTGGTAGTCTGCTGGCTGCAATAACAGGTAGTCTTGCTGGTCAATAACGGGTAGTCTTGCTTTCAATAACTGGTTAGTCTGCTGGTCAATAACGGGGTAATCCTGCTGGTCAATAACGGGTTTGTCCTGCGGTGGTCAAAACAGGTAGTCCCTGCTGATCAATAGCTTGGTAGTCCTGCTGGTCAATAGCTGGTAGTCCTGCTGGTCAATAACGGGTAGTCCTGCTGGTCAATAACAGGTAGTCTTGCTGGTCAGTAACGGGTAGTTTCTGCTGGTCAATAACAGGTAGTCCTGCTGGTCAGCAACGGGTAGATCTGCTGGTCAATAGGTGGTAGTCCTGCTGGTCATAGATGGTAGTCATAGCTGGTCAATAACGGGTAGCCACGTGCTGGTCAATACCTGGAATTCCTGCTGGTCAATAACTGGTAGTCCTGCTGGTCAATAACAGGCGGTCCTGCTGTCAATATGGTAGTTGCTGATCAATAACTGGTATGCCTTGCTGATCAATAGCAGGTTGTCTGCTGGTCAATAACGGGTAGTCCTGCCTTGTCAATAACGGTAATCTGCTGGTCATACGGTACCCTGGTCATAGGTAGTCAGGCTGGTCAATAACGGTAGTCCTGCTGGTCAATACAGGAGTCCTGCTGGTCCATACCTGGTGTCCTGGTCAATAACGGGTTAGTCCTCTGTCAATACAGGTAGTCTATATGGTCAATAACGGGGTAGTCTTCTGGTCATAACTGGTAGTCTGGCTGGTCAATAACGGGTGATCCTGACTGGTCAATAACAGTGTAGTCGCTGGTGATCAAGTAGCTGGTAGTCCTGCTGGTCATAGCTGGTAGTCTGCTGGTCAATACTGGTAGTCCGCTGGTCAAATAACGGGTAGTCCTGCTGGTCAATTAACAGGTAGTCCTTGATGGTCAATAACGGGTAGTCTTGCTGGTCAATAAACTGGTAGTCCTGCTGGTCATAACGGCGTTTTCCTGCTGGTCATAACAGGTAGTCCTGGTGATCAATAGCTGGTAGTCCTGCTGGTCAATAGCTGGTATTCCTGCTGGTCAATGAACATGGTAGTCCTGCTGGTCAATAAACAGGTAGTCTTGCTGGTCAATAACGGGTAGTCCTGCTGGTCCAATAACTGGTAGTCCTGCTGGGTCAATAAAAGACTTACAAAAGAAATGATATAAACAAACAAAAACAGAACCCCCCAAAAACGCAGATACCCATAAGACATACCGAGAAACCATCATAAACACCTATCACATGAGAATAAGCCTAGCGCAACATGATAAGGAAGCACGTCAAACAAAAAAAAAGCTAAAACAGAACATTACCCCTAAAAAGCCGTAGCCTGCTAGCCGCAAAGCTGGCTCATGTCCGTGAGGTCACAACGATAAACTGGAGCGCTATATAACAGTGCCTTGGTATCCTGCTGGTCAAGTCAACGGGTTAGTTTCTGCTGGTCAATAACAGGTAGTCCTGCTGGTCAGTAAACGGGTAGATCGTCCTGGTCAATAGGTGGTAGTCCTGCTTGTCAATAGATGGTAGTCATGCTGGTCAATAACGGGTAGCCCTGCTGGTCAATACCTGGAAGTCCTGCTGGTCAATAACTGGTAGTACTGCTGGTCGAATAACAGGCGGTCCTGCTGGTCAATAACTGGTAGTCCTGCTGAATCAATAACTGGTAATCCTGCTGATCAATAGCAGGTAGTCCTGCTGGTCAATAACGGGTAGTCCTGCTTGTCAATAACGGGTAGTCGCTGCTGGTCAATAACGGGTAGCCCTGCTGGTCAATAGCAGGTGTCCGTGCTGGTCAATAACTGGTAGTGCCCTGCTGGGTCAATAACAGGTAGTCCTGCTGGTCAATAACTGGTAGTCCTGCTTGGTCATAAACTGGTAGTCCTGCTGATCAATAGCAGGTAGTCCTGCTGGTCAATAACGGGTAGTCTGCTGGTCAATATACATAAGTCCAGCTGATCAATAACGAGTAGCCCTGCTGGTCAATAACTGGTAGTCCTGCTGGTCAATAACAGGTAGTCCTGCTGGTCAACAACTGGTAGCCCTGCTGGTCAATACAGGTAGTCCTGCTGGTCAATAACGGGTAGCCCTGCTGGTCAATAACGGGTAGTCCTGCTGGTCAATAACGGGTAGTCCTGCTGGTCAATATACATAAGTCCAGCTGTCAATAACGGGTAGTCCTGCTGGTCAATACCTGGAAGTCCTGCTGGTCAATAACTGGTAGTCCTGCTGGTCAATAACAGGCGGTCCTGCTGGTCAATAACTGCGTAGTCTGGTGATCAATATAACTGGTAATCCTGCTGATCAATAGCAGGTAGTCTGCTGGTCAATAACGGGTAGTCCTGCTTGTCAATAACGGGTAGTCCTGCTGGTCAATAACGGGGTAGCCCTGCTGGTCACAATAGCAGGTAGTCCTGCTGGTCAATAACTGGTAGTCCTGCTGTCAATAACAGGTAGTCCTGCTGGTCAATAACTGGTAGTCCTGCTGCGTCAAAACAGGTAGTCCTGCTGATCAATAGCAGGTAGTCCTGCTGGTCAATAACGGGTAGTCCTGCTGGTCAATATACATAAGTCCAGCTGATCAATAACGGGTAGCCCTGCTGGTCAATAACTGGTAAGTCCTGCTGGTCAATAACAGGTAGTCCTGCTGGTCAAACAACTGGTAGCCCTGCTGGTCAATACAGGTAGTCCTGCTGGTCAATAACGGGTAGCCCTGCTGGGTCAATAACGGCGTAGTCCTGCTGGTCAATAACGGGTAGTCCTGCTGGTCAATTATACATAAGTCCAGCTGGTCAATAATGGAGTAGTCCTGCTGGTCAATAACGGGTAGTCCTGCTGGTCAATAACAGGGTTGTCCTGCTGGTCAATACAGGTAAGTCCTGCTGATCAATAACTGATGCTATTAGTAGTACGACTACTTCTAATACTTTTGCTGCGGCTGCTAGTACTACTGCAGCTACTTATAGCACTTATTACCCTGCTGCTGCTACTTCTAGTGATACTGCTATTCTACTACTACTAGTACTACTGTTAGTATAACTGCTGATGCTACTACTGGTACTACTGCTGCTACTACTAGTACTACTGCTGCTACTGCTAGTACTGCTGCTGCTACCACTCGTACTACCACTACTACTACTGCTGCTGCAAATGCTAGGACGGCTGCTGTTAGTGATAGCACTACTTATGTTGCTGCTGCTACAACGAATACTACTGCTAGTACTACTGCTTCTACTGCTGAGTCTACTGCTTCTACTGCTAGTAGTAATGATGCTGCTACAACGAATACTACTAGCTAGTACTACTGCTTCTTCTACTGCTAGTAGTAATGCTGCTGTATACACGAATAATACTGCTAGTACTACTGCTTCTACTGCTAGTAGTAATGCTGCTGTTACAACGATACTACTGCTAGTACTACTGCTTCTACTGCTAGTACTACTGCTTCTACTGCTAGTAGTAATGCTGCTGCTACTGCTAGTACTACTGCTTCTACTGCTAGTACTAGTGCTTCTACTGCTAGTACTACTGCTTCTACTGCTAGTAGTAATGCTGCTGCTACAACACGAATACTACTGCTAGTACTACTGCTTCTACTGCTAGTACTACTGCTTCTCTGCTATAGTAATGCGGCTGCTACTGCTAGTACTACTGCTTCTACTGCTAGTACTACTGCTTCTACTGCTAGTAGTAATGCTGCTGCTACAACGAATACTACTGCTAGTACTACTGCTTCTACTGCTAGTACTCCTGCTTCTACTGCTAGTAGTAATGCTGCTGCTACAACGAATACTACTGCTAGTACTACTGCTTCTACTGCTAGTAGTAATGCTGCTGCTACTACTAGTTCTACCGCTGCTGCTAGTACCTCTACTGCTGCTACTGCCAGGTCTACTGTCTGCTACTGATAGTACTACTACTGCTGCTTCTACTACTACTACTAGTATTACTACTGCTGCTACTAATAGTACTACTGCTGCTCCTTCTACTACTATTAGATACTGCTGATACTAACTAGTACTTCTGATGCTACTGCTAGTACTAGCTGCTGCTGCTGCTACTGCTAGCACTTCTGATGCTACTGCTAGTACTACTGATGCTACTGCTACTGTTATGGCTACTGCTCTGTCTAGTACTACTGCTTTTACTGAAAGCACTACTTAAGCTGCTGCTTTTGCTGCTAATGATACTACTGCTGCTGCTACTACTATTATTATTGTTTCTACTGCTAGTACWTCTGCTGCTGCTGCTACTGCTAATACTACTGATGCTGCTGCCACTGCTAGTACTACTGCTGCTGTTGCTACAGCCAAACCTACAGCTACTTCTGCTACTGTAGAATTACTAGTACTGTTAGTATTACTATTACTGTTGCTACTACTACTACTACTGATGCTATTACTACTACTGCTAGGACTAATTATGCTGCTGCTACTACTACTAATTTTGATGCTGCTTTTACTGCTAGTACAACTATTGTTGCTGTAATACTGCTGCTGCTGTTACTGCTAGAACTACTACTTTGTCTGCTACTGCTACTACTACTACTACTGCTGCTCCGACGGCTAGTACTACTGCTGCTGCTGCTGCTGATAGCACTACTTATGCTGCTGATATTGCTACTGCTAGCCCTACTGCTGCGTCTAATACTGCTGCTACTACTACTACTGCTACTACTGCTAGTACTACTACTACTGCTGCTAGTACTACTGCTACTACAACTACTGCTGCTACTGCTAGTACTACTACTACTACTGCTGCTAGTACTTCTGCTTCTACCTCTAACTAATGCTGCTACTGTTAGTACTACTGTTGCTACTGATAATATAAGTACTGCTGCTAATGGTACTATAAGTACTGCTGCTACTGCTACTACTGCTGCTACTGCTGCTACTNTGCTACTGCTACTACTGCTGCTACTGCTGCTACTGCTGCTACTACTTATATAAGTACTGTTGCTACTGCTGCAACTATAAGTACTGCTGCTACTGCTGGTAATATAAGTACTACTGCTACTGCTTCTACTGCTATAATAAGTGCTGCTGCTACTGCTGATACTGCTACTATAAGTACTATAGCTACTGCTACTACTGCTGCTACTGCTACTATAAGTACTGCTGCTACTGCTACTATACATACTGCTGCTACTGCTACTATACGTACTACTGCTACTGCTACTGCTAATACTACTACTACTACTACTACTATACGTACTGCTGCTACTGCTACTGCTCCCACTGCTGCTACAATAAGTACTACTGCTACTGCTACTATAAGTACTACTGCTACTGCTCCTATAAGTACTACTGCTACTGCTACTATTGCTGCTACTGCTATAATAAGTGCTGTTGCTACTGCTGATACTGCTACTATAAGTACTACTGCTACTGCTACTATTGCTGCTACTGCAACTATATGTACTACTGCTACTGCTGCTACTACTCCTGCTACCGCTGCTACTACTGCTGCTACTGCTACTATACGTACTGTTGCTACTGCTACTATACATACTGCTGCTACTGCTACTATACGTACTACTGCTACTGCTACTGCTAATACTACTACTACTACTACTATACGTACTGCTGCTACTGCTACTATACATACTACTGCTAATGCTACTGCTTCTTCTGCTACTACTCCTGCTACTGCTGCTACTATTGCTGATCCAGCTGCCACTAATGCTGCTATTGCTACTATAAGTACTGCTGCTACTGCTACTGCTACTACTGCTGCTACTAATGCTATACGTACTGCTGCTAATACTACTGCTACTGCTACTATAAGTACTGCTGCTACTGCTACTATACGTACTGCTGCTACTGCTACTATAAGTACTTCTGCTACTGCTACTTTAAGTACTCCTGCTACTGCTAGTACTACTACTACTACTGCTGCTGCTGCTAGTACTACTACCACCACTGCTACTACTGCTAAATCTACTTCTACTACTGCTACCGCTACTATACGTACTACTATCACTACTACTACTGCTACTGCTGATTCTACTTCTACTGCTACTGCTGATTCTACTACTACTGCTACTGTTGATTCTACTACTACTGCTACTGCTGATTCTACTACTACTGCTACTGCTGATTCTACTACTACTGCTACTGCTGATTCTACTTCTACTGCTACTGCTGATTCTACTACTACTGCTACTGCTGATTCTACTACTACTGCCACTATAACTACTGCTGATGCTATTACTACTACTACTGCTGGTATTACTACTACTACTGCTGGTATTACTATAAGTACTGGTGCTACTGCTACTATAACTACTGCTTGCTACTACTTGCTGTGTGTATACTTACTATACTAGATACTGGTACTACCGCTACTACTTGCAGCTGGTATTACTATAAGTACTGGTGCTACTGCTACTATAACTACTGCTGCTACTAACTACTGCTGGTATTACTATAAGTACTGTGCTACTTGCTACTACTACTGCTGCTACTATAACTACTGCTGCTACTACTGCAGCTGGTATTACTATACGTACTGGTACTACTGCTACTACTACTGCTGCTACTATAACTACTGCTGCTACTACTATTACTAGTGCTACTGCTGGTATTACCATAAGTACTGGTGCTACTGCTACTATAACTACTGCTGCTACTACTGCAGCTGGTATTACTATAAGTACTGGTGCTACTGCTACTACTACTGCTGCTACTATAACTACTGCTGCTACTGCTATTACTAGTACTACTGCTGGTATTACCATAAGTACTGGTGCTACTGCTACTATAACTACTGCTGCTATTACTAGTACTACTGCTGGTATTACTATAAATACTGGTGCTACTGCTACTACTGCTGCTATTTATGCTACTGTTACTGTTACTATAACTACTTCTGCTACTGCTACTACTACTGCTGGTATTACTATAAATACTGGTGCTACTGCTACAACTGCTGCTATTTATGCTACTGTTACTATAACTACTGCTGCTACTATAACTTCTACTGATACTGCTACTACTAATGCTGCTACTGTTACTACTGCTGCTATTAATACAACTGCTACTGTTACTATAAGTACTGGTGATACTCCTACTACTACTACTACTACTACTGCTACTGCTACTACTATAACTACTACTGATAATGCTACCACTATAACTACTACTGATAATGCTACTACTATAACTACTACTGATAATGCTACTACTACTACTGCTAGTTCTATTGCTACTACTATAACTACTACTGATACTACTACTACTGATACTGCTACTACTACTGCTGCTAGTACTGCTACTACTATAAGTACTGCTGATACTGCTACTACTATAACTTCTACTGATAATGCTACTACTATAACTACTACTGCTAGTACTACTGCTACTATAAGTACTGCTGCTACTACTACTACTGCTAGTACTGCTACTACTATAAGTACTGCTGCTACTGCTACTACTATAACTACTACTGCTAGTACTTCTGCTACTATAAGTACTGCTGCTACTGCTACTACAGCCACACCAGGCTCTCCTCTCCGTCAGTCCTAATTCATGGAATGAGATGCACTTTGTGGCAATTTGAACATTTCAGTGCTTCCTCCCATTCCAGTGGATTATCATCTGATGACTGGTTCCCTGAGGACCCACCAGACCTGGGGCTGTTGGAGAGCTGGAGAACTGGAGCCGGGGGATGGAGCGGGGCTGAGTGCACCAAGGAACATCAGAGGCTTGTTGAGAGTCGCAGCCTGCTGCCCGCCACAGCCAACAGGCCGTTACAAAACCAACAGGACTGTGTGTAGCCAACGGGCCTGTATTAAGCCATTGACAGTTTGACAGTACTATTTCCATATGGCGTGTTGGTATTTACAAAGCGCCTGCTGCAGATGTTGGTTGTGTTGGGGACATGACTATGAGCTGTGACAGTATGCTGCATGCTGCATGCTCAACATGAATTCTGTCTTTGTACTTAACATTATAATGCTGCTGGAATGTGGCTACAACTCATAGGTACAAAGAGTTTGTATTTTGTATTTATTAAGGATCCCCATTAGCTGCTGTCTAGGCAACAGATACTATTCCTGGGGTACAGCAACATTAACAAAGTTATATACAATTAAAAATATTGGATGACATTACATTTCACAACACTTTTCACAATACATTAAGTGTGTGCCCTTTGGACACTACTCTACTATCACATTCTACAATACAACATCCATGTGTACGTGTGTGTATAGTACATGTGTTATAATATATATGTGTGTGTTTGTGTCTTCACAGTCTCCGCTGTTCCATAAGGTGTATTTTTATATTTAAAAAAAAATCTGACTCAACTGCTTGCATCAGTTACCTGATGTGGAATAGAGTTCCATGTAGTCCTGGCTCTATGTAGCACTGTGCGCCTCCCATAGTCTGGGATTGTGAAGAGACCACTGGTGGCATGTCTTGTGGGGTATGTACGGGTGCCTGAGCTGTGTGCTAGTAGTTTAAACAGACCACTGGTGGCATGTCTTGTGGGGTATGTACGGGTGCCTGAGCTGTGTGCTAGTAGTTTAAACAGACCGCTCCGTACATTCAGCTTGTCAACACTTCTTACAAAAACAAGTAGTGATGTAGTGAAGTCAGTTTCTTCTCCACTTTGAGCCATGAGACATTTACATGCATATTTTTAATGTTGGTTAAGGGCTAGCCGTGCTGCCCTGTTCTTAGCCAACTGCAATTTTCATAAGTCCTCTTTGTGGCACCTGACCACATGACTGAAAAGTAGTCCAGGTGTGACAAAACCAGGGCCTGTAGGACCTGCCTTGTGCTGTTAAGAAGGTAGAGCAGCGCTTTATTATGGACGGACTTCTCCCCATCTTAGCTACTGTTGTATCAACATGTTTTGACCGTGACAGTTTACAATCCAGGGTAACTCCAAGCATTTTAGTCACCTCAACTTGCTCAATTTCCACATGATTAATTTAGTGAATGATTTGTCCCAAATACAATGCTTTTAGTTTTTGAAATATTTAGGACTAACTTATTTCTTGCCATTCTGAAACTGACTGCAGTAATTTCACTCGCTGTAGTAGTTGACGTGTAAAGTGTTGATTCATCCGCATACATCGTTGGCATGTTGTTAGTAAAGATTGAAAAACGTAAAGGGCCTAGACAGCTGCCCTGGGGAATACCTGAATCTACGTGGATCCTGTTGGAGAGGCTTCCATTAAAACCCTCTTAAGTTCGGACCCTTTTATTCAATATTTCCCTAAAATGACAAACCCAAATCTAACTGCCTGTAGCTCAGGACCTGAAGCAAGGAGATGCATATTCATGATAACATTTGAAAATAAACACTTTGAAGTTTATGGAAATGTAAAATTAATGTTGGAGATAATAGCACATTATATCTGGTAAATGATAATACAATTATATTTTTTGTACCTTCATCTTTGAAATGCAAGAGAAAGACCATAAGGTATTATTCCAGCCCAGGCGCATTTAGATTTTGGCCACTAGATGGCCGCAGTGTAGGTGCAACGTTTTAGACTGATCCAGTGAACCATTGCATTTCTGTTGAAAATGTTGTATCAAGATTGCCCAAATGTGCCCATATGGTTTATTAATGCTTAACTGTGCACTCTCCTCAAACAATAGCATGGTATTCTTTCACAGGAGAGCCACAGTCCTTGGTGGCGTTCCGTGTCGTTTGCACTGTATTATCATCAAAGCAGGCAAAGAAGGTGTTTAGTTTGTCTGGAAGCAAGATGACGTTGTCCGCGATGAGGCTGGTTTTTCTTTTGTAGTCCATAATTGTCTGTAGACGCTGCCACAAAGGTCTCGTGACTAGACGTTGAATTGCGACTCTACTTTGTCTCTATATACCAACATTTCGCTTGTTTGATTGCCTTGCGCGGATTGAATATCTACACTGTTCATATTCGCCATATTCCCAGTCACCTTTCCATGGTTAAATACGGTGGTTCGCGCTTTAGTTTTGGGCGAATGTAGTTTCCCTCAGTTTAAATAGTGAATCAATGGAAAAGAAGCAACGTCTTGCTGTTAAACAAAGCTCTAGTGTTTCTTCCACCCAGTCAGTCGGTCAGAAAGAATGTAGACGACTAGAAATACAGGAGGCTAATGATAACAAATACATAGCACATTCTGTTTCTGTGAACAATGCGACTGGGGTCAACCTTGGACAGAATGAGAGAGGCAGACAGAGTTGAGAGTTGAACATAATACCAGGTTTCCAGTCACATCCGCCCAGGCAGGCTACAGTGGTGCTATCCAATGAAACAATAGCTTAATCAACATTTAGAGACAAAGCCATCCGGCTCAGGCTCCAGTTCCAGGTTAGGGCTCCTGCTCTCCAAGAAGCTGCTGTTCACCTTGACAGCTCCTCTACCACACATGCACTAAGTGGATGATTAAAAGAGATGGAGGGTTTACTGAGGGGTATGTGTAGCATCCTTCGTGCTCCCGCAGCCAGCCGAGCGATCAGCTACATCTGTCCTCCAAACAACACCAACATCCTTTATTTATTTCACATTAAATATTGATG
>NW_019942774.1:0-6466 GCF_002910315.2 Salvelinus sp. IW2-2015 | reverse complement strand
AAGCCTTGAATTCTAAATAAATCACAGACATGTCACCAACAAAAGCACGCCCCACACCATCACACCTCCCTCATCCAGCTTCACGCGTGGGAACCACGCCATGCACGAGATCATCCGTCACCTACATACTCTGCGTCTGCACAAAACACGGCGGGTTGGAACCAAAATCGTATATTTGGACAATATCAAGACAGACCAAAATGACAGATACACCGGTCTAAAGTCTTTGCTCGTGTTCTTGCCCAAGAAGTCTCTTGTTTTTATTAGTGTCCTTAGTAGTGTTTTTTTGACACGCAATTCAAACCATGAAGACCTGATTCATGCAGTTCCTCTGAACATTGATATTGAGATGTGTCTCTTCCTTGAACTACGTGAAGCATTTATTTGGGCTGCAAATTCTGAGGCTGGTAACTCTACATGAACTTATCTTCTGCAGCAGAGATAAGTCTGGGTCTTCCTTCCTGTGGCGGTCCTCATTGAGAGCCAGTTTCATCATGGTTTTGCGACTGAACTTGAAGAAACTTTCAGAGTTCTTGACTGACCTTCATATTCCTTAAAGTAATATGAGTGTCGTTTCTTTGCTTATTTTGAGCTGTTCGTGCCATAATGTGGACTTGTTCTTTACCAAATAGGCTAATCTTCTGTATACCACCTCTACCTTGTCCACAACCAACTGATTGCCTCAAATGCATTAGAGGAAGAAATCACAAATGAACTTTTAACAAGGACACACCTGTTAAACTGAAATGCATTCCAGGTGACTACCTAATGAAGCTGGTGAGATAATGCCAGAGTGTGTAAAGCTGTCATCAAGCCAAAAGGGTGGGCTACTTTGAACAATCTCAAATATACAACATATTTGATTGTTTAACACCTTTTTTGTTACATACATATTCCATATGTGTGATTTAGTTTTGATGTCTCACTATTATTCTACACCGTAGAAAATAAGTAAAACTAAAGAAAAACCGCTGAATGGTAGGTGTGTCCAAACTTTGACTGGTACCTAGTAGGGTGCGGAGCATGAGGTAGTATACCAAAATCCTGTTAAACACCATTATTGCACATGGAGTGAGTCCATGCAACTTATTATGTGACTTGTTAATAACATTTTTACTCATTAACTTCTTTAGGCTTACCATAAGAAAGGGGTTTAATACTTATTGACTCAAAACATTTCGGCTTTTCATTATTTCTTARTTAGTAAACATTTCTAACAACGTAATTCCACGGTGACATTATGGTGTGTAGGCCAGTGCMACAAAATCAAAATGTTATGCATTTTACATTTAGGCTGTAACTGTCACGACTTCTAAGGTAATTCCTCTCCCTGTTCGGGCGGCGCTCGGCGGTTTACTAGCCGCCACCAATCCCTTTTTCCTTTTCTGGTTGTTTTGTCTGTGTTCCTTTTCACACCTGGTTTCAATTGCGTTTATTTCTGTGTGTATATAGGGCACCTGTTACCTGCCTTATTTCGTGCGGGATTAAGCTTGTGTGTATTTGCGATCGATTATCTTTGATTTTTCTTGTTTTCGTTATTCGTACGTGTAGTTAAGTTTCGGAACTGAGTTTGTTCCTCCGTGCGTTTGGCACAAGTTTCTGTTCCTTCGAGAGCGTAGTTTTGGATTTTCGTCTGTGCCAATTTTGTATTGGTGGACTATTTATATATAATTATATATTTAACACGCTTCTCAGAAATCCCTGCTCTCCTGCGCCTGACTCCTACACCTCTCACCGAGACGCACCTTATCACAGTAACACAACAAAATATGGAATAATCAAGGGTATGAATACTTTCTAACGGCACTGTATATAGACTTAATAGATACTTTTATTTAGAAAAGACACAAATCTAAACTGACCACACAACACTCATATCTTCCCTGTTCCCCCAACCTAAATTAGCCTTTGTCCTGGCCTTAAAACCCTTTCAGTGGAGATGTTCCATTAAGAATAAGGACTCAAGGACTCAAGGACTCAAGGACTAGGCTTAATCAAGGACTGGGCTTAATCAAGGACTGGGCTTAATCAAGGACTGGGCTTAATCTGGGTCTGGGAAAACAGCCCAAATATATAGGCAGCATCTTACCTCCAGTTCTAAATGCTGCATGTTCCGAAACAAGCACCCTGTCTGTGGTGAATTGTAGGCCTGTTGTAAGGCAGGTCCTCACCAGACATCACCGGCAACAATGTCGCCTATGGGCACAAACCCACCATCGCTGGACCAGATAGGACTGGCAAAAAGTGCTCTTCACTGACGAGTCATGGTTTTGTCTCACCAGGGGTTATGGTCGGATTCTCTTCTTTTCATTCGAAAGAATGAGCGTTACACCGAGGCCTGTACTCTGGAGCGGGATCGAGTTTGAGGTGGAGGGTCCGTCATGGTCTGGGGTGGTGTGTCACAGCATCATCGGACTGAGCTTGTTGTCATCGCAGGCAATCTCAAAGCTGTGCGTTACAGGGAAGACATCCTCCTCCCTCATGTGGTACCCTTCCTGCAGGCTCATCCACCAGCAAAACTGCTCGTTCTGTGCGTGATTTCCTGCAAGACAGGAATGTCAGTGTTCTGCCATGGCCAGCGAAGAGCCCGGATTTCAATCCCATTGAGCACGTCTGGGACCTGTTGGACTCGGAGGGTGAGGGCTAGGCCATTCCCCAGAAATGTCTTGGGACTTGCTAGTGGAAGAGTGGGAACATCTCACAGCAGAACTGGCCAATTCTGGTGCAGTCACCAAGAATAAAAAAAAAAAAAAAAAAAAAAAAAAAAAAAAAAAAAAAAAAAAACAAAAAAAAAAAAAAAAAAACAAAAAAAAAAAAAAAAAAAAAAAAAAAACAAAAAAAAAAAAAAAAAAAAAAAAACAAAAAAAAAAAAAAAAAAAAAAAAAAAAAAAAACAAAAAAAAAAAAAAAAAAAAAAAAAAAAAAAAAAAAAAAAAAAAAAAAAAAACATTAAAAAAAAAAAAAAAAAAAAAAAAAAATAAAAAAAAAAAAAAAAAAAAAAAAAAAAAAAAAAAAAAAAAAAAAAAAATAAAAAAAAAAAAAAAAAAAAAAAAAAAAAAAAAAAAAAAAAAAAAAAAAAAAAACAAAATAAAAAAAAAAAAAAAAAAAAAAAAAAAAACAAAAAAAAAAAAAAAAAAAAAAAAAAAAAAAAAAAAAAAAAAAAAAAAAAAAAAAAAAAAAAAAAAAAAAAAAAAAAAAAACAAAAAAAAAAAAAAAAAAAAAAAAAAAAAAAAAAAAAAAAAAAAAAAAAAAAAAAAAAAAAAAAAAAAAAAAAAAAAAAAAAAAAAAAAAAAAAAAAAAAAAAAAAACAAAAAAAAAAAAAAAAAAAAAAAAAAAAAAAAAAAAAAAAAAAAAAAAAAAAAAAAAAAAAAAAAAAAAAAAAAAAAAAAAAAAAAAAAAAAAAAAAAAAAAAAAAAAAAAAAAACGCAAAAAAAAAAAAAAAAAACAAAAAAAAAAAAAAAAAAACAAAAAAAAAAAAAAAAAAAAAAAAAAAAAAAAAAAAAAAAAAAAAAAAAAAAAAAAAAAAAAAAAAAAAAAAAAAAAAAAAAAAAAAAAAAAAACAAAAAAAAAAAAAAAAAAAAAAAAAAAAAAAAAAAAAACAAAAAAAAAAAAAAAAAACGGAGGAGATGCACTGCAGTACTTAATGCAGCTGATGGCCACACCAGATACTGACTGTTACTTTTGATTTTGACCCCCCTTTGTTCAGGGACACATGTATTCCATTTCTATTAGTCACAATGTCTGTGGAACTTGTTCAGTTTATGTCTCAGTTGTTGAATCTTGTTATGTTCGTACAAATATTTACACAAGTTAAGTTTGCTGAAAATAAACGCAGTTGACAGTGAAAATACGTTTATTTTTTTGCTGAGTTTATGCGTAAACCCCAACCAAAACGAAGTGCCTTTGTGCCAAGCTTGTCACGAGTCAGGAAGGCAGTCAAATTCCAGTGACCATTTATTCATGTAGGTAGGCTTCTCCTAGCTCTGATGCTGCTGATGGTCATTAGTAGCCTACCAAACTGCCTGGTACTCAGCACTCTATTGTCCCTTTAATCACTTTGACATCAATGCAAATGTTATCAGAAATCTGATCAAACACTTCATGAGCTGATGCTGCGCAACAATTTCTATACGCATGCAATGCGCGGGAAAACAGAATGATGGCCTCTACTAAAAAGAGCAGGGTCCGGCCTCCCCGGGTGGCGCAGTGGTCTAGGACGCAGCAGCGCAGCGCTAGCTGTGCCACCAAGACTCTGGGTTCGCGCCCAGTGCTCTGTCACAGCCGGCCGTGACAGGGACGTCCGTGGGCGACCCATGGCCGTAGGATATCCTTGTCCATCGCGCACAGCGGACTCCTGTGGCGGGCCGGGCGCAGTGCGCGCTAGCCAAGTGGGCCAGGTGCACGGTGTTCCTCGGACACATTGGTGCGGCTGGCTTCCGGTTGGAGGCACGCTGTGTTAGAAGCAGTGCGGCTGGTTGGTTGTGTTTCGGAGGACGCATGGCTTTCGACCTTCGTCCTCCCGAGCCCGTACGGAGTTGTACGATGAGACAAGATAGTAATTACTAACAATTGGATACCACGAAATTGGGAGAAAAGGGGGTAACATTTAAAAAAAAAAAAAATTAAAAAAAAAGAGGAGGGTCCCATCAACTTACTGCTATTTAAGTGCAGAGATGACGTGTATATTTTTTCTCACTGCCTCTGTTTCTAGACAGCTGCATGATAATGGTCCATTCTAAATCCAAACAAATTTCACACATATAGTATTTAGTATATGTGAAGAAAAGATTAAATCAAGAATAATCTGATGGGTGACAATATTAGCCCATCACTTGTGAATGTTTATGTTTATTTATGTAACCTTTATGTCGGCAAGTCAGTTATGAACAAATTCTTATTTACAATGATGGCCCCCAGACAACGCTTACAATGATGGCCCCCAGACAACGCTGGGCCAATTGTGGGACTCCCAATCACGGACGGATGTGATACAGCCTGGATTCGAACCAGGTACTGTAGTGACGCCTCTTGCACTGAGATGCAGTGTTATGTTTCCATGTGAACTGTTGCAGAGCATGTTATGTTGGCAAACAACTGATTGTATGGCATTTAATTGAGTCAACAATACCTGTTCCAGTAAACGCTGTCAAAATACCTTTTCCCGTAACAATGTCAATAGATGGACATGATTGACATCGCTTACCCGAAAATGTATTTGACACCTCACTGGAACAAGTACTTCCTTGTGCATCCAAGAATAGAAAAGGTTGTGAAATGTGAATTATTGCTGTCAAGCGGGTCATGTTGGCTATGAGCCGATTGAATCGGAAAAGGACTTTTCAGTGAGAGAATCACTCATATGTCTGGAATTTGTAGACCTACCTGGGTCAAGTTCGTTAGGACAAAGCATTATAACTAAAATTTAGGACGACAATGAATGCAGGTGTTTTTTATATAATTGTACACATTTAGTACACCATGATATTAAGAAAGGGACCTTTAGTGATGAAGCTCTCCACCATTTTATTTAGCTTTTGGAGGTCCAGCTCCTGAACAACCTGATCTCATGCGGTTTGTTTCATATCTGTCTTCCCCCCACTCCTGTTGCTCTCCTCTTCTTGCCCGTGTACTGAGGACATATCTGTCTTCCCCCCACTCCTGTTGCTCTCCTCTTCTTGCCCATGTACTGAGGACATATCTGATCTTTCCCCCCAAACTCCCTGTTGCTCTCGCTCTGTTTGCCCATGTACTTGAGATCATATTCTGTTCTTCCCCCCCACTCCTGTGCTCTCCTCTTCTTGCCCGTGTATCTGAGGAATCATATCTGTCTTACCCCCCACTCCTGGTTGCTTTCTCCATCGCTGCCCATACTGAGGAACAGATCTGTCTTCCCCCCCACGTCCTTGTTGCTCTCACTCAAGTCTTGGACACCAATGTAGCTGAGGACAGATATCTTGTCTTCCCACACACGCCCCGTGTTGTCTTTCATCTGTCTTGCCCCTATGTAACTGAAGGACATATATGTTTGCATAATTTACAAACGTTAGTTTACCACACTGATATTCAAAACTTATTTTGTATTATACTGGCAGTTTTAAAAAAATCAACAATTACCAAGTTTCTTGCCTGTTCAAAACGTGTTGATTGTTAATAAATAAAACGATAACGGTTGTTACTCCTCCTCGTCTGAGAGAAGGAAGCATGGATCTGGACCAAACGCAGCTTGTGAGAATACATGATTGATTATTTTAAGGAAGACGAACGAAAAAGAACCAGCTGACAAACCTAATACAAAACAACAAACGCGACGTCAACAGACCTGAACATGTGAACTTACATATACGAAAAGAACGCACCACAAACAGGTACAGACTAAACAACCGAAACGTCCCGGTGTGGTACAAACACTGACACGAGAAGACAATCACCCACAAACAAATGGTGTGAACCAGCTACCTTATATGGTT
>NW_019942773.1:297109-318255 GCF_002910315.2 Salvelinus sp. IW2-2015 | reverse complement strand
TCTCGGAACACTGGTGCGTGGTGCTAGGCACTGGTGGTACTGGGCTGGGGCGGGAAGAGTTGGCGCCGTATGCCGGACCGTGAAGGAGGACACGCGCTCTTGAGCACCGAGCCTCTCCAACCTTACAGGTTGAATGGTCCCCGTAAGCCCTGCCAGTGCGGCGAGGTGGAATAGCCGCACTGGCTATGCAGGCGAACCGGGGACACCACCTGTAAGGCTGGTGGCATGTACGCCGGCCCGAGGAGCGTACTGGAGGCCAGATACGTTGGGCTGGCTTCCATGACATCCGGCTCGATCCCCAACCTAGCCCTCCCAGTGCGGCAAGGGTGGAAATAGCCCGCACTGGGCTAAGCACGCGTACTGGGGACACCGTGCGCTTTACCGCATAACACGGTGTCTGACCAGTACGACGCCCTCTCACTCCACGGTAATCGCGGGGAGTTGGCTCAGGTATCCAACCCGGCTTCGCCACACTCCCCTTTAGCCCCCCCAAGAAATTTTTGGGTGAGCCTCTCGGGTTTCCAGCCACTCTGCCTTGCAAGCGCCTCATAATGCCGCCTCTCCGCTTTTGCTGCCTCCAGCTCCGCTTTGGGGCGGCGACACTCCACTGGCTGTGCCCAGGGTCCTTTACCGTCTAGGATCTCCTCCCAAGTCCATTCCTCTTCTCTCCATTGCTTTGGTTCTTGCCGTCCTTCTCCAATCCGCTTGGTCCTGGTTTGGTGGGTGTTTCTGTAACGGCTGTCAATGTCGTTCTCCTCCTCAGACGAGGAGGAGCATGGATCGGACCAAGATGCGGAGTAGGAGGTATTCATGATTTTAATGGCAAACCAACAAACACTACAAATAAACTAAACAACAAACGTGACTAACCTGCAACAGTCCTGTGTGGCCCAAACGCTAACACAGGAAACAAACACCCACAAAACACCAGTGAAACCCTGGCTGCCTTAGTATGACTCTCAATCAGAGACAAACGATACACACCTGTCTCTAATTGAGAATCATACCAGGCCGAACACAAAACCCAACATAGAAATACAAAACATAGACTGCCCACCCAACAGTCACGCCCTGACCAATAAAGACATACAAAACAAGAGAAAACAGGTCAGGAACGTGACAGGTGGTGCTTTGCTGGTGACACTGTCTGTGATTTATTTAGAATTCAAGGCACACTTAACCAGCATGGCTACCACAGCATTCTGCAGCGATATACCATCCCATCTGGTTTGGGCTTAGTGGAACTATCATTTGTTTTTTAACCGGACAATGGTCAAACACACCTCCAGTCTGTGTAAGGGCTATTTAATGAAGAAGGAGAGTGATGGAGATCTGCATCAGTTGACCTGGCCTCCACAATGTCCCGACCTCAACCATATTGAGATGGTTTTGGATGAGTCGGACCGCAGAGTGAAGGAAAAGCAGCCAAAAAGTGCTCAGCATATAGGTACCTCCTATAGTCTTGAAGGTAACTCCTTCAAGACTGTTGGAAAAACATTCCAGCTGAAGCTAGTTGAGAGAATGACAAGAGTGTGCAAATCTGTCATCAAGGCAAAGGGTTTGTTCATTTCTTCCCTTTTTTGTGGTATCCAATTGGTAGTTACAGTCTTGTCTCATTGCTGCAACTCCCGGTATGGACTCGGGAGAGGCGTAGGTCATGCGTCCTACGAAACACGACCCAACCAAGCTGCACTGCTTTTTGACACAATGCCTGCTTAACCCGGAAGCCAGCCACACCAATGTGCAGGAGGAAACACTGTACACCTGGCGACCTTGTCAGCGTGCATGCGCCCGGCCTGCCACAGGAGTTGCTAGAGCGCGATGGGACAAGGACATCCCTGCCGGCCAAACCCTCCCCTAACCCGGACGACACTCGACCAATTGTGCAACGTCCCATGGGTCTCCCGGTCACGACCAGCTGCAACAGAGCCTGGACTCGAACCAGGATCTCTATTGGCAGAGCTAGCACTGCAATGCAGTGTGTCAAATCTGATGAATTGGAGAATCGCTTTTTGAATCTGGGCTGCAGCGTTCAGGTCCAGAAAGATGCAGGTATACGGGCTGGATTACTTGACAGAGAGAACTTGTTACGAAGGGGAGTGCCTCGTGATACATCAGAGAGAGTTTATTTTGTTACAAAATACAGCACTGAAGCAGAGAACATTAAAATAATCATTAAAAATAATTGGGGAATCATCCAAAGTGATACGCTACTACGCCAAGTCTTTCCTGAACCACCAGTCATAAGCTTTAAGAGATGTCCTACCCTAAATGACAAATTAGTCCACAGTTATCTTCCGGGTGACTCTCAAAAAACTTGGCTTGACCACAAACCCAAGGGCTCTTTTAAATGTAACCATTGCAACCATTGCAGAAATATTGCACAGTAGAGGTATTTTGTTGACACAGCTTCCAAAATGGAGTATTACGTCAAGCATTTCATTAACTGCAAAACCACTCATGTCATCTATAGACTGGAATGTCCACAGTGCAAGGTGTTCTACATTGGACGGACAAAGAGACGCCTTCAAGATCGCTTGGCGGAACACAAGTACGCCATACGGGTAGGCAATGAAGACTACCCCATGGCAAGGCACTACAAGTCCTTACACCATGGCACCCCTGCCTCCCTACAAGCTATGGGTATTGATCATGTTCCGGCCTCAATTAGAAAAGGGGACCGTCTTAAACAGTTAAACCAAAGGGAAAGTTTTTGGATTTACAAACTACAGGCCACTAAATACCCTGGTTTAAATGAAGATATGGATTTCTCACCCTTCCTGTAGGGTTGTGATAGGTCCATTTGCTGTCATCTAGTGGACATTTTACTCAATGCCCTCAGCTATGTTTAGACTGTTGTTCATGTTTTGCTGTGTTCCAGTGTACTATGGAATATATTGCTGTCTTATTCTTGACACTTCTCCCAGTAATATGTAAGGTTAGAACTACCTTTCTAAGTGTTCTGATACTTCCAGCTTGGAGTTGTATTTTTATGATAACATAGCTACAGTATTTCACCTTTTAATGTGTATATTATTGCTTACTAGGTGTGTCCTATCAATGTTGTAACCACTCCCTCTTCCAATTAGGGCTAATTGGAAAAGCTGTTCAAAGAGGACATTGTATTCTCTTTTTTTTTGTACACCCTGACGAAGGCCATGCAGCCGAGCTTTGTTTCTATTGAACATGCCATACAAATAAAGGCATTTTAATTAATTATATGAAAAGTGCCTTGGTCCTCCTTTCTTTTTGATGACTCTATTATTATGGTGGGGGATTATAATACGGTTTTAAATGCCTCAATGGACCATAAATGAAATCACACTACTAACTTTCACCATCATGCACTTAAAAAAAATTGGTATTTATTAAACATGGCAAGTTTGTTAAGCACAAATTATTATTTACAATGACGGCCTACCCCAGCCAAACCCAAACGACGCTGGGCCAATTGTGTGCCACCCTAGGGGACTCCTAATCACGGCCGGATGTGATGCAGCTTGGATTCAAACCAGGGACTGCAGTGTTGCCTCTTGCACTGAGATGCAGTGCCTCAAACCGCTGTGCCACTCGTTAGCCCAAACTTAAGGAAATCACAAATGTCATGAAGGCTCAATTAAGCTAGTCGTCTTGACTACTTTCTTATGTCATTCTCGCTGGCACCACAAGTTTCAAAAGTGGTGATATGGGACAGAATGTGGTCGGACTATCAAGTAATTGTATATGGCACCAATTGTATGGGACACTTTTAAATGTGCCTTTAGAATTCATGCAAATCAGTACTCATCTCTAAAAGAAAAGCAATTAAGGTCAAAGGAGTCCAATGGAAGGACTAATAGTACAGATAGATAGCACTAAAATCTGCGCAATAGAGGCACAGAATAAGTTTGCGGAAAAACTAAAAGAAATGTAGGAACTTATTCACGAAACATCAATAGTAATATATTATAAAAATAAAGTCAACTGGATGGATTATTGGGAAAAATGCACCAAATTTTTGTTCATCTTCACTATAGAAGTGAGAAAATAATTTACTGAAACTTGATCTAAATGATGGAGTCACACACAATGTTTTAAAAGAGGAAGCAAAGTACTTTAAGCATATGTTTTCGTTTCAGTCTCCTCCCTCTCCACGAACCAAAGATCATGTTATGGATTTTTTTTCTATGAATAATGTAAAATGAACAGCTCTAGAGAAAGACTCATGTGAAGGCCAAATTACAGGAGAGGAACTTCTTGATGCAATTAAAGCTTTTAAATCCAGGAAAACTCCAGGGTTGGATGGCAGTGGAGGTATACCAAACCTTTTATGATATACTCAGAGCACCATTATTGGCATGATTTAACCACTCCTAAAAAAAGGGTAGATTATCAGATACTCAACAAGAAGGTCTGACTTCATTATTACTGAAACAGGATCCAAGTGGTAAATATAAAGATCCGGTCTATTAAAAAAATCTTACACTTCACTGTTGTGATGCAAAATGCATAGTGTATAGAACTAAATAGCGATTGTCAGATGTTATTTATCCTACTCAGACAGGTTTTCTACGTGAATGATACATTGGAGATAATATAAGATAAGTACTGGAAACATTAGGACATTATGAAAAATCTGGGAAACGAGGCCTGGTGTTCATAGCTGACTTCTAAAAGGCTTTTGTTAAAGTATGACTGGAACTTATATATAAATGCCTGGAATATTTCATTTTGGAGAATCTCAAAATAATAAAAATAAAGTTATGTATAGTAACCCAAGGTGTAAAATTGTAAATCATGTCTAATTCGCAGAAAGTACCACATATCTATTTATTATGGCCATTGAAATGTTAGCTATTAAAATCAGATCCAACAATTACATCAAGGGGTTTGAAATCAAGGGCTTAAAAACGAAGGTGTCACTGTACGCTGATGATTGTTTTCTTTTTAATCCACTTTTTAGATGCTTCCACATCCTCATAGAGAATCTAGATACTTACTATAACTTCTCTGGATTATGACCAAATTATGATGAGTACTATATTACGTATTGGATCACAAAGAAATACTACTTTTACAATACATTACAGTGTAGTTTAACAATAACATGGTCTGACGGTGGACATACTCGGTATACACATCCATAAAGAAGTAAATGATCTTACAACAATACATTTAATCAAAAGTTCGAAAATATTGTTTTTGATTTTGCTACTATAGGAAGGAAAATTCCTGTCTATTTGTGGCAAAACCACCCTGATTAACTCTTTAGTCATATCCCAGTTTACCAACTTACTTATGGTCTTGCCTACACCTAGCGTCCTGTTTTAAAAATTATATGAGCAAAAAATATTCAATTTTATTTGGAACGGCAAGCCACACAAAATTAAACAGGCCTGTTTTTTTCGCATTTGGATAGTGACTTTTTCCACATTTTGTTGTGTTACATCCATATTCTAAAATTGATTAAATAATTTATTCCCTCAACAATCTACACACATTATTGCACAATGACAAAGCAAAAACAGGTTTTTAGACATTTTTGCAAATGTATTAAATATATATGAAAAATATTACAATTACATAAGTATTCAGATCGTTTACTCAGTACTTTGTTGAAGCACCTTTGGCAGTGATTACAGCCTCGAGTCTTCTTGGGTAAGACTCTACAAGCTTGGCACACCTGTATTTGGGGTGTTTTTCCCATTCTTCTCTGCAGATCCTCCCAAACTCTGTCAGGTTGGATGCAGAGCTTCGCTGCACAACTATTTTTAGGTCTCTTCAGAGATGTTCGATTCAAGTCCGGGCTCTGGCTGGGCCACTCAAGGACATTCTGAGAATTGTCCGGAAGCCACTCCTGCGTTGTCTTGGCTGTCTGTTAGTCTTCCAGTCCCTGCTGCTGAAAAACATCCTGAAAGCATGATGCTGCCACCACCAGCATCACCTTTTCACCATGCTTCAGGTTTCCTCCAGACGTGACGCTTGGCATTCAGGCCAAAGAGTTCAATATTGGTTTCATCAGACCAGATAATCTTCATTCTCATTGTCTGAGAGTTCTTTAGGTGCCTTTTGGCAAACTCAAATCGGGCTGTCATGTGCCTTTTACTGAGGAGTGGCTTCTGTCTGGCCGCTATACCATAAAAGCCTGATTGATGGAGTGCTGCAGAGGTGGTATTTCTTCTGGAAGGTTCCTCTATCTCCACAGAGGAACTCAGGTGCTCTGTCAGAGTGACCATTGGGTTATTGGTCACCTCTCTGACCAATGCCCTTCTCCCCTGATTGCTCAGTTTGTCTGGGCAGCCAGCTCTAGGAAGAGACTTGATGGTTCCAAACTTTTTTCATTTAAAAATGATGGAAGCCACTGTCTTGAGGACCTTCAATGCTGCAGAAATTTTTTGGAATATGAATTCAGAGGGTGAAAATGATTAAATATTAAAGCATTAGACCTCTCACTAAAGGCGTCAGTCATACAAAAGTTATAATTCAATCCAAACTGGTTCAATAGCAGATTAGTAAGATTGTCTCACCCTATCTTCAAGAATGGCCTTTTTCCACATTATTCAGACTACAACCATTCCCTTTTGGTTACTTGAAAATGAAATAATCTGCAAAATATTGCTATTTTTAAAACAAGCCATAGAAAGTTGGATGTAATTTCAGTTTAATCCACCAGAAAAGAAAGAACAAATAATATTGTGGTTAAACTCAAATATACTACTGTATATGTAAGAAAAACATAATTTTTCAATATGAAAACAAAGGTAGAATCTTTGTAAATTATATCATAAATAGGACTTTAGGAGTTATTTCACACATGCAGCTAACAAAAATATATGAAAATGTCTGCTCAACTTAAAATTACAACCAAATAAACTCAACAACAACAAAAAAACGTTCTGTTTTCAGGACCCTGTCTTTCAAAGATAATTTGTAAAAATCCAAATAACTTCACAGATCTTCATTATAAAGGGTTTAAACACTGTTTCCGATGCTTGTTCAATGAACCATAAACAATTAATGAACATGCACCTGTGGAACGGTTGTTAAAACAGTAACAGTTTACAGACGGTAGGCAATTAAGGTCACAGTTATGAAAACTTAGGACACTAAAGAGGCCTTTCACTAACTCTGAAAAACACAAAAAGAAAGATGCCCAGGGTCCTTGCTTATCTGCGTGAACATGCCTTAGGCATGCTGCAAGGAGGCATGAGAACTGCAGATGTGGGCCAAGGCAATAAATTGCAATGTCTGTGCTGTGAGATGCCTAAGACAGCGCTACAGGGAGACAGGACGTAAAGCTGATCATCCACAGTGGCAGACCACATGTAACAACACCTGCACAGGATCAGTACATCTGAACATCACACCTGCGGGACAGGTACAGGATGGTAACAACATCTGCCCGAGTTACACCAGGAACGCACAATCCCTCCATCAGTGCTCAGACTGTCCGCAATAGGCTGAGAGAGGCTGGACTGAGGGCGTGTAGGCCTGTTGTAAGGCAGGTCCACACCAGACATCACCGGCAACAACATCTCCTATGGGCAACGACCCCACGGTTGCTGGACGAGACAGGACTGTCAGAAAGTGCTCTTCACTTATGAGTCGCGTTTTTTTCTCACCAGGGCTGATAGTCGGATTTGCGTTTATAGTCGAATGAATGAGCGTTATACCGAGGCCTTTAATCTGGAGCGGGATCGATTTGGAGGTGGAGGGTCCGTCATGGTCTGGGGCGGTGTGTCACAGCATCATCGGGCTGAGCTCGTTGTCATTGCATGCAATCTCAACATTGTGCGTTACAGTGAAGACATCCTCCTCCCTCATGTGGCACCCTTCCTGCAGGCTCATCCTGACATGACCCTCCAGCATGACAATGCCACCAGCCATACTGCTCGTTCTGTGCGTGATTTCCTGCAAGACAGGGATGTCAGTGTTCTGCCAAGGCCAGCGAAGAGCCCGGATCTCAATCCCATTGAGCACGTCTGGGACCTGTTGGATCGGAGGGTGAGGGCTAGGGCCATTCCCCCCCAGAAATGTCTGGAAACATGCAGGTGCCTTGGAGGAAGAGTGGGGTAACATCTCACAGCAAGAACTGGCAAATATGGTGCAGTCCATGAGGAGGAGATGCACTGCAGTACTTTATGCAGCTGGTTGCCACACCAGATACTGACTTTTACTTTTGATTTTGATCCCCCCTTTGTTCAGGAACACATTATTCCATTCATGTTAGTCACATGTCTGTGGAACTTGTTCGGTTTATGTCTCAGTTGTTGAGTCTTGTTATGTTCATACAAATATTTACACATGTTAAGTTTGCTGAAAATAAATGCAGTTGACAGTGAGACGATTTTTGTTTTTGCTGAGTTTATCTGCAGCATTACCGCAAAAATGGAAGAGGCAAGAGTGGGAAAAAGCAAGGAACTTGTCTGTTGGCCTGCATTAAATACCCACATTGGTTAACTTCTTGCAACTATAGGGGGTGCTGTTCCGCATTAGCATATTTGTGTCTCCAAATTAAACTGCCTCGTGCTAAATTCTTGATCGTACAATATGCATATTATTGTTATATTGATAGAAAACACCTTCTAGTTTCTATAGAAGTTGGAATTTTGTCTCTGAGTGGTACAGAACAATTTCTACAGCACTTTTCATGACAGGGTTCAGATTTCAGAAATTTTTACCTCTGATCTGGGGTCTGTTTATAAGGCGACAGTGAATGCTATGAAGAAACCGACACTGCCTACGTCTTCCTCTGGGTGTCTGTACGTCATCACGTTTTCAATGAAATCGATGGGCGTTCACAGCCATTACAAAAGACCAAAATGTACAGAGACCTCCCTTTCTCAACGTGCGCCCTGAAGCGTCAAGGCCATCGGACCTGCCTCGTTCCAAATCGTTTTCTAACAGCAATATTTCTCCGGTCATGTTTTCAGTCGTTATAGTTGTTAAACATCATAATGTAGTTAATTTGAGCCGTTTTATATCAATTTATATCCGTTTAGTGCGATTTTGAGGAATTTCTTTGTTGTGCGCTCTGAAAGTTTGGACACGTTTTAGGGTGTCGGTCATTGGTGGTGGACATTTCGAAGGCAGAGGACATCTATCGACCAAAAGACGTTTATAACATAGAAGGATACATTGCCCAAGAATCTGATGGAAGAACAGCTCAAAGTAAGCAATATTTAATATGATAAATCGTGTTTCTGTCGAAATATTTTAAACGCATATTTCGCCATTTTGTTTGGTATAGCTCACTTGGCCAACCCTGTATTGAAAAGTAAGGATAATTTTAAAAATGTAAATCAGCGGTTGCATTAAGAACTAATTTGTCTTTCGATTGCTGTCAACCCTGTATTTTTTAGTCAAGTATATGATTAGCTTTCAATTAAACTAGATCACTCTGATAGATGACGTCAGACATATTGAGGCTTGATTTCCTAGTATTTTTATTGTGTAACCACGGTTTTGTATGGCTAAATATGCACCTTTTCGAAAAAAACTGTATATGTATATTGTAAAATGATGTTACAGGAGTGTCATCGGAAGAATTCTGAGAAGGTTAGTGAAAAAATTAATATATTTTGGCGGTGATTACGTATAGCGCTCTTTGGCTGGAATCGATGCTCTGGTAACATTTGCACATGTGGTATGCTAACTTATCGATTTATTGTGTTTTCGCTGAAAAACGCTTAGAAAATCTGAAATATGGTCTGAAATCACAAGAACTGGGTCTTTCCATTGCTATGCTTTGTCTTTTTATGAAATGTTTTATGATGAGTAAATTGGTCATACACGTTGCTCTATCTAGTAATTCTAGTCGATTTGTGATGGTGGGTGCAATTGTAAACTGTGATTTTACCTGAAATATGCACTTTTTTCTAACAAAAACTATCCTATACCATGAATATGTTATCAGACTGTCATCTGAAGAGTTTTTCTTGGTTAGTGGATATCAATATCTTAGTTGAGCCGAATTGGTGATAGCACCTGAAGGAGTAAGAAACTGATGGAGTTAGAATAGTGGTGTATTTTGCTAACGTGTTTAGCTAATAGATTTACATATTTTGTCTTCCCTGTAAAACATTTTAAAAATCTGAAATGGTGGCTTTATTCAGCAAGAATCTGTATCTTTCATCTGGTGTCTTGGACTTGTGATTTAATGATATTTAGATGCTACTATCTACTTTTGAAGCTATGCTAGCTATGCTAATTAGTGTGTGGGGGGGGGTGGGGGGTGCTCCCGGACCCGGGGTAGAGGCTCGTGAAAGGTTAAAGAGAATTGTGATGAATAAAAAAGTTAAAACATTTAATTTAAAGACCAAAAAATTGACAGCTGTGTCATACATGCTGGAAAATAGTTTGAAAGAGATTTTCAATGTACCGATTCCATGGCAAATGGCTTATGAATTGATACTCAAAACAATGCCGGATTCAAAATGTATAATTGTTCAAATTAAATTATTATACAAAATTCTGGCAACCAATATAATGTTTTATAATAACATATGTATATATATATCTATATATATATCTATATATATATACAGTTGCAGTCTGAAGTTTACATACACTTAGGTTGGAGTCATTAAAACTCGTTTTTCAACCACTCCACACATTTCTTGTTAACAAACTATAGTTTTGGCAAGTCAGTTTGGACATCTACTTTGAGCATGACACAAGTAATTTTCCAACAACTGTTTACAGACTATTATTATTATTATTATTTCACTTATAATTCACTGTATCACAATTCCAGTGGGTAAGAAGTTTATTGTGCCTTTAAACAGCTTGGAAAATTCCAGAAAATTATGTCATGGCTTTAGAAGCTTCTGATAGACTAATTGACATAATTTGAGTCAATTGGAGGTGTACCTGTGGATGTATTTCAAGGCCTACCTTCAAACTCAGTGCCTCTTTGCTTGACATTATGGGAAAATCAAAAGAAATCAGCCAAGACCTCAGAAAAAAAACTGTAGACCTCCACAAGTCTGGTTCATCTTTGGGAGCAATTTCCAAACGCCTGAAGGTACCACGTTCATCTGTACAAACAATAGTATGCAAGTATAAACACCATGGGACCATACAGCCGTCATAAATCTTCAGGAAGAAGATGCATTCTGCCTCCTAGAGATGAACATACTTTGGTGCGAAAAGTGCAAATCAATCCCAGAACAACAACAAAGAACCTTGTGAAGAAGCTGGAGGAAAAAGGTACAAAAGTATCTATATCCACAGTAAAGCAAGTCCTATATCGACATAACCTGAAAGGCTGCTCAGCAAGGAAGAAGACACTGCTACAAAACCGCCATTAAAAAGAAAGACTAAGGTTTGCAACTGCACATGGGGACAACGATTGCACTTTTTGGAGAAATGTCCTCTGGTCTGATGAATCAAAAATGGAACTGTTTGGCCATAATGACCATTCTTATGTTTGGTGGAAAAAGGGGGAGGCTTGCAAGTCTAAGAACACCATCCCAACCGTGAAGCACGGGGGTGGCAGCATCATGTTGTGGGGGTGCTTTGCTGCAGGAGGGACTGGTGCACTTCACAAAATAGATGGCATCATGAGGTTGGAAAATTATGTGGATATATTGAAGCAACATCTCAAGACATCAGTCAGGAAGTTAAAGCTTGGTTGCAAATGGGTCTTCCGAATGGACAATGACACCAAACATACTTGCCAGAATTATGGCAAAATGGCTTAAGGACAACAAAGCCAAGGTATTGGAGTGGCCATCACAAAGCCCTGACCTCAATCCTATAGAACATTTGTGGGCAGAACAGAAAAAGCGTGTGCCAGCAAGGAGGCCTACAAACCTGACTCAGTTACACCAGCTCTGTCACGAAGAATGGGCCAAAATTCACACAACTTATTGTGGGAAGCCTGTGGAAGGCTTCTCAAAATGTTTGACCCAAGTTAAACAATTTAATGGCAATGCTACCAAATACGAATTTAGTGTATGTAATCTTCTGACCCACAGGGAATGTGATGAAAGAAATAAAAACTCTACTATTATTCTGACATTTCATATTCTTAAAATAAAGTGGTGATCCTAACTGACTGAAGCCATGGAATTTTTACTAGGATTAAATGTTAGGAATTGTGAAAAACTGAGTTTAAATGTATTTGGCTAAGGTATAAAATTCTGACCAACTGTATATATATATAGGGGATACAACCATGCCAGCTCTGTAGATTTTGCTGTGAAGATTCAGAATCATTAAATCATTTGTTTTGGTCCTGTCCATATGTAGCTTGTTTTTGATCGCAGGTCCAGAAATGGTTGAAGAAGTGCAACATTTACCTGGAGCTAACTCTGCAGATAGCACTACTGGGTGATTTGAAAAGTCATAGTCAATCAATCAATAATATAATAATACTTTTAGCAAAAATTATTATCTTTAATTTCCAATCTGTAGACGTCTGAGTGTGAGTTTCACTAGCCAATCTGTTGCACTTTTTATTTGAAAGTGCAAGTGCCAAACCTGGCGAGATAACTTCAAGTCTGAGTCGAGTCCAGAGACTTGAGGCTTCAAGTCCAAGTCACATCTTAAGTTATTGTATTTTCAATCAAGTAGAGTCTCAAGTCAACAAAATGTGACTCGAGTCAGTCTTGAGTCCAAGACATGTGACTCGAGTTCACACCTCTGTAAAATACCCTCAAGTTAAAGGTGAAATTCTGTGCTGTTGCCTCATTTAAAACATTTGATCTCAAATCCTTAATGCTGGAGTATGAAGCCAAATTGAACGTTTTGGCTTCACTGTCCAAATAAATACGTATGGGGAGTGTACATCTAGAGGACAGGTATAAACATCCATTAACTTTGAACAGTATCCACGTGAACAACAGCAATTAACTTTTGAATATTCCCCCCTTGAACAACAGCCATTAACTTTTAATAGAGTACCCTTGAACAACAGACATTAACTTTGAATAGTCTCCTCTTGAACAACAGCCATTATCTTTGAATAGTGTCTCCTTGAACAACAGCCATTGCCAGTAATCAACAACGGGCCATAGGCCTGCCAGCAGCTGTTGAGATTGATGTGTTTTACTCCTGTTGAACTCAGTGGGAGAGAGAGGCTAAAAACAGTCCTGCTGTCACCCCACTAGGTGCTAATGATTTAACCTCAAGTATTTCCATATACAACAATAATCATTAGGGGGCTGGAAACTGCGAGTCAACCAGCAGTAAACACACACACACACACACACACACACACACACACACTCAAATACAATAAATCAATGTGTCACGTAATTGCTTGACTGACCTTTGCTGATAAGAAACAGGAGGAATTTGAAATCTCTATCACTCAATGTCTCATTGTGTATCTCCCCACTCCTTCCTCTCCCACTCTTTCTTACAGACACAAAATAATGAGTACACAAACACACCCTCTGGCCACAAGGATTGGGCATAGGCAGCTATAGCTAGATGTTTGGATTGGGACTAGGCAGCTATAGCTAGCTGCTTGGATTGGGACTAGGCAGCTATAGCTAGCTGAGACGAGAGATACTAGGATTGTTAGGAATTGTGAAAAACTGAGTTTAATGTATTTGGCTAAGGTATAAAATTCTGACCAACTGTATATATAATAGGGGATACAACCATGCCAGCTCTGTAGATTTTGCTGTGAAGATTCAGAATCATTAAATCATTTGTTTTGGTCCTGTCCATATGTAGCTTGTTTTTGATCGCAGGTCCAGAAATGGTTGAAGAAGTGCAAAATTTACCTGGAGCTAACTCTGCAGATAGCACTACTGGGTGATTTGAAAAGTCATAGTCAATCAATCAATAATATAATAATACTTTTAGCAAAAATTATTATCTTAATTTCCAATCTGTAGACGTCTGAGTGTGAGTTTCACTAGCCAATCTGTTGCACTTTTTATTTGAAAGTGCAAGTGCCAAACCTGGCGAGATAACTTCAAGTCTGAGTCGAGTCCAGAGACTTGAGGCTTCAAGTCCAAGTCACATCTTAAGTTATTGTATTTTCAATCAAGTAGAGTCCTAAGTCAACAAAATGTGACTCGAGTCAGTCTTGAGTCCAAGACATGTGACTCGAGTTCACACCTCTGTAAAATACCTCAAGTTAAAGGTGATATCTGTCGTTGCCTCATTTAAAACATTTGATCTCAAATCCTTAATGCTGGAGTATGAAGCCAATTGAACGTTTTGGCTTCACTGTCCAAATAAATACGTATGGGGAGTGTACATCTAGAGGACAGGTATAAACATCCATTAACTTTGAACAGTATCCACGTGAACAACAGCAATTAACTTTTGAATATTCCCCCTTGAACAACAGCCATTAACTTTTAATAGAGTACCCTTGAACAACAGACATTAACTTTGAATAGTCTCCTCTTGAACAACAGCCATTATCTTTGAATAGTGTCTCCTTGAACAACAGCCATTGCCAGTAATCAACAACGGGCCATAGGCCTGCCAGCAGCTGTTGAGATTGATGTGTTTTACTCCTGTTGAACTCAGTGGGAGAGAGAGGCTAAAAACAGTCCTGCTGTCACCCCACTAGGTGCTAATGATTTAACCTCAAGTATTTCCATATACAACAATAATCATTAGGGGGCTGGAAACTGCGAGTCAACCAGCAGTAAACACACACCACACACACACACACACACACACACACTCAAATACAATAAATCAATGTGTCACGTAATTGCTTGACTGACCTTTGCTGATAAGAAACAGGAGGAATTTGAAATCTCTATCACTCAATGTCTCATTGTGTATCTCCCCACTCCTTCTCTCCCACTCTTTCTTACAGACACAAAATAATGAGTACACAAACACACCCTCTGGCCACAAGGATTGGGCATAGGCAGCTATAGCTAGATGTTTGGATTGGGACTAGGCAGCTATAGCTAGCTGCTTGGATTGGGACTAGGCAGCTATAGCTAGCTGCTTGGATTGGAAGTAGGCAGCTATAGCTAGCTGCTTGGATTGGAAGTAGGCAGCTATAGCTAGCTGCCTGGATTGGAATAGGCACCTATAGCTAGCTGTTTGGGAATAGGCAGCAATAGCTAGCTGGTGGATTGCGAGTAGGCAGCTATAGCTAGCTGCTTGGATTGGGAATAGGCAACTATAGCTAGCTGTTTGGGAATAGGCAGCAATAGCTAGCTGTGTGGATTGCGAGTAGGCAGCTATAGCTAGCTGCTTGGATTGGGAATAGGCAACTATAGCTAGCTGTTTGGGAATGGCAGCAATAGCTAGCTGTGTGGATTGCGAGTAGGCAGCTATAGCTAGCTGCTTGGATTGGGAATAGGCAACTATAGCTAGCTGTTTGGGAATAGGCAGCAATAGCTAGCTGTGTGGATTGCGAGTAGGCAGCTATAGCTAGCTGCTTGGATTGGGAATAGGCAACTATAGCTGGTTGTTTGAATTGGGAGTAGGCAGTTATAGCTAGCTGTTTGAATTGGGAGTAGCCAGCTTTAGCTCACTGTTTGGATTGGGAAAAGTCAGCTATAGCTAGCAGTTTGAATTGGGAATAGGCATCTATAGCAAGCTTTTTGGATTGGGAATAGGCAGCTATAGCTAGCTCTTTGAATTGGGAATAGGCAGCAATAGCTAGCTGTTTGAATTGGGAGCAACCAGCTATATCTAGCTGTTTGAATTGGGAGTAGGCAGGTATAACTAGCTGTTTGGATAAGAGTAGGTAGCTATAGCTAACTGTTTGGATTGGGAACAGGCAGCTATAGCTAGCTTTTTGGATTGGGAAAGATAGCTAAAGCAAGTTGTTTGAATTTGGAATAGGCAGCAATAGCTAGCTGTTTGAATTGGGAATAGGCAGGTATAATAGCTGTTAGAATTGGGAATAGGCAGCTATAGTTAGCTTTTTGGATTCGGAATAGCCACTATAGCTAACTGTTTGAATTTGGAATAGGCAGCAATAGCTAGCTATTTGAATGGGAGCAGGCAGCTATAGCTAGCTGTTTGAATTGGGAGTAGGCAGGTATAACTAGCTGTTTGGACTTAGAGTAGGTAGCTATAGCTAACTGTTTGGATGGGAATAGGCAGGTATAACTAGCTGTTTGAATTGGGAATAGGCATCTATAGCAAGCTTTTTCTATTGGGAATAGGCAGCAATAGCTAGCGTTTTGAATTGGGAGCAACCAGCTATATCTAGCTGTTTGAATTGGGAGTAGGCAGGTATAACTAGCTGTTTGGACTAAGAGTAGGTAGCTATAGCTAACTGTTTGGATTGGGAACAGGCAGCTATAGCTAGCTTTTTGGATTGGGAATAGATAGCTAAAGCAAGTGTTTTGAATTTGGAATAGGCAGCAATAGCTAGCTGTTTGAATTGGGAATAGGCAGGTATAACTAGCTGTTAGAATTGGGAATAGGCAGCTATAGTTAGCTTTTTGGATTCGGAATAGGCAGCTATAGCTAACTGTTTGAATTTGGAATAGGCAGCAATAGCTAGCTCTTTGAAATGGGAGCAGGCAGCTATAGCTAGCTGTTTGAATTGGGAGTAGCAGGTTATACTAGCTGTTTGGACTTAGAGTAGGTAGCTATAGCTAACTGTTTGGATTGGGAATAGGCAGGTATAACTAGCTGTTTGAATTGGGAATAGGCATCTATAGCAAGCTTTTTCTATTGGGATATGCAGCTATAGCTAGCTCTTTGAATTGGGAATAGGCAGCTATAGCTAGCTTTTTGAATTGGGAGTAGGCAGGTATAACTAGCTGTTTGGACTAAGAGTAGGTAGCTATAGCTAACTGTTTGGATTGGGAACAGGCAGCTATAGCTAGCTTTTTGGATTGGAAATAGATAGCTAAAGCAAGTTGTTTGAATTTGGAATAGGCAGCAATAGCTAGCTGTTTGAATTGGGAATAGGCAGGTAAAACTAGTTGTTAGAATTTGGAATAGGCAGCTATAGCTAGCTTCTTCGATTTGGAATAGGCAGCTATAGCTAACTGTTTGAATTTGGAATAGGCAGCAATAGCTAGCTGTTTAAATGGGGAGTAGGCAGCAATAGCTAGCTTTTTGGATTGGGAGTAGGCAGCTATAATTAGCTGTTTGGATTGGGAATAGGCAACTATAGCTAGCTGTTTGAATTGGGAGTAGGCAGCTACAGCTAGCTGTTTGGGTTGGAAGTAAGCAGTGATTGCTAGCTGTTTGAATTGGGAGTAAGCAGCTATAGCTAGCTGTTTGAATTGGGAGTAAGCAGCTATAGCTAGCTGTTTGAATTGGGATTAGGCTGCTTTATCTCACTGTTTGGATTGGGAAAAGTCAGCTATAGGTAGCAGTTTGAATTGGGAATACATAGCTAAAGCTAGCTGTTTGAATAGGGAATAGGCAGGTATAACTAGCTGTTTGAATTGGGAATAGGCAGCTATAGCTAGCTTTTTGGATTGGGAATAGGCAGCTATAGCTAGCTGTTTTGAATTTGGAATAGGCAGCAATAGCTAGTTGTTTGAAATGGGAGCAGGCAGCTATAGCTAGCTGTTTGAAATGGGAGTAGGCATGTATAACTAGTTGTTTGGACTAAGAGTAGGTAGCTATAGCTAACTGTTTGGATTGGGAATATGCAGCTATAGCTAGGTTTTTGGATTTGTATTAGATAGCTAAAGCTAGCTGTTTGAATTGGGAATAGGCATGTATAACTAACTTTTTGAATTGGGAATAGGCAGCTATAGCTAGCGTTTTAGATTGGGATATGGCAGCAATAGCTAGCTGTTTGAAATGGGAACAGGCAGCTATAGCTAGCTGTTTGAATTGGGAGTAGGTAGGTATAACTAGCTGTTTGAAATGGGAGTAGGCATGTATAACTAGCTGTATGGACTAAGAGTAGGTAGCTATAGCTAACTGTGTGGATTGTGAATATGCAGCTATAGCTAGGTTTTTGTATTTGTATTAGATAGCTAAAGCTAGCTGTTTGGAGTGGGAATAGGCAGCTATAGCTAGCTGTTTGAATTGTGAATAGGCAGCAATAGCTAGCCGTTTGAAATGGGAACAGGCAGCTATAGCTAGCTGTTTGCATTTGTAGTAGACAGCTATAGCTAGCAGTTTGGGTTGGGAATAGGCAGCTATAGCTAGCTGTTTGGATTGGGAGTAGGCAGCTATGGCTAGCTATGTGAATTTGGAGTAGACAGTTATAGCTAGCTGTTTGGATTGGGAGCAGGCAGCTATACTTAGCTGTTTGGTTTGGGAATATGCAGCTATACGCTAGCTGTTTGAATTGGGAGCAGTCTTGTGTTGATACCTCATGGTTGCAGTAGCTGCTATCGGTCTAAGGTCTTGTATTGTACCTCAGGGTTGGAGTAGCTGCCATTGGTCTAAGGTCTTGTATTTATACCTCAGGGTTGCAGTAGCTGCTTTCGGTCTAAGGTCTTGTGTTGATACCTCATGGCTGCAGTAGCTGCTATCGGTCTAAGGCCTTGTGTTGATACCTCATGGCTGCAGTAGCTGCTATCGGTCTAAGGCCTTGTGTTGATATCTCATGGTTACAGTAGCTGCTATCGGTCTAAGGACTTGTGTTGATACCTCATGGCTGCAGTAGCTGCTATCGGTCTAAGGTATTGTGTTGATACCTCATGGCTGCAGTAGCTGCTATCGGTCTAAGGTCTTGTGTTGATACCTCATGGTTGTAGTAGCTGCTATCGGTCTAAGGTCTTGTGTTGATACCTCAGGGGTTACAGTAGCTGCTATCGGTCTAAGGTCTTGTGTTGATACCTCATGGTTACAGTAGCTGCTATCGTCTAAGGTCTTGTATTGATACCTCATGGTTGTAGTAGCTGCTATCGGTCTAAGGTCTTGTATTGATACCTCATGGTTGCAGTAGCGCTATCGGTCTAAGGTATTGTGTTGATACCTCATGGCTGCAGTAGCTGCTATCGGTCTAAGGTATTGTGTTGATACCTCATGGCTGCAGTAGCTGCTATCGGTCTAAGGTCTTGGGTTGATACCTCAGGGTTACAGTAGCTGCTATCGGTCTAAGGTCTTGTGTTGATACCTCATGGTTACAGTAGCTGCTATCGGTCTAAGGTCTTGTGTTGATTACTCATGGTTGTAGTAGCTGCTATCGGTCTAAGGTCTTGTGTTGATACCTCATGGTTACAGTAGCTGCTATCGTCTAAGGTCTTGTGTTGATACCTCAGGGTTGCAGTAGCTGCTATCGGTCTAAGGTCTTGTGTTGATACTCATGGTTGTAGTAGCTGCTATCGGTCTAAGGTCTTGTGTTGATACCTCAGGGTTACAGTAGCTGCCCTCGGTCTAGGTCTTGTGTTGATAACTCATGGTTGCAGTACCTGCTATCGGTCTAAGGTCTTGTGTTGATACCTCATGGTTGTAGTAGCTGCATCGGTCTAAGGTCTTGTGTTGATACCTTATGGTTGTAGTAGCTGCTATCGGTCTAAGGTCTTGTGTTGATAACTCATGGTTGTAGTAGCTGCTATCGGTCTAAGGTCTTGTATTGATACCTCATGGTTGTAGTAGCTGCTATCGGTCTAAGGTCTTGTATTGATACCTCAGGGTTGGAGTAGCTGTTATCGGTCTAAGGTCTTGTATTGATAGCTCATGGTTGTAGTAGCTGCTATCGGTCTAAGGTCTTGTGTGATACTGTACCTCATGGTTGTAGTAGCTGCTATCGGTCTAAGGTCTTGTGTGATACTGTACCTCATGGTTGTAGTAGCTGCTATCGGTCTAAGGTCTTGTGTGATACTGTACCTCATGGTTGCAGTAGCTGCCTCGGTCTAAGGTCTTGTGTTGATAACTCATGGTTGTAGTAGCTGCTATCGGTCTAAGGTCTTGTGTTGATACTCAGGGTTACAGTAGCTGCTATCGGTCTAAGGTCTTGTATTGATACCTCATGGTTACAGTAGCTGCTATCGGTCTAAGGTCTTGTATTGATACCTCATGGCTGCAGTAGCTGCTATCGGTCTAAGGTCTTGTGTTGATACCTCATGGTTGCATTAGCTGCTATCGTTCCACGGTCTTGTGTTGATACCTCAGGGTTGCAGTAGCTGCTATCGTCTAAGGTTTTGTGTTGATACCTCATGGTTGCAGTAGCTGCTATCGTTCTACGGTCTTGTGTTGATACCTCAGGGTTGCAGTAGCTGCTATCTGTCTAAGGTCTTGTGTTGATACTGTACTCATGGTTGCAGTATCTGTCCTGGTTTCTAATTACTGAGAGAAGTGGATAGAGAGACATGTTCTGTGACATGTAGCAAGGCCTGGCAGGAACATACAGGTCTACAAGCCTGCGGCACTACAGGAGCACACAATCACACACGCACACACACACACAAAACACACACACACACCATCTACATTAAAGGACCAGATGGATTCTCATTTCTCCAATAGACCTCCCACTGCATAGTTATAAAACAGAGTGTGTGTTTGTCTTTGTGTGCGTCCATGTGCATGTTGTACGTGTCTGTGTATGCGTATGCGTGTGTTCATGTATGTGCGCTTGTGTGTGATTGTAATGGACTGACATTATTAGCTCTGTGCTGGGTGTTAACCTCTATCACGGCATCTGCTGTGTTAATGTGATGTCAATGTAATGTAATAACTTTCCAGAGATTTCTCTCTCATCCTTTATTTCTCTCTCTCTGAGGAAGTCTGAGATTCATCTGGTCATCTGAGAACGGTTGAGGTTCATCTCCAGTACATTTCTATCACATCTAATGACCCTCCAGCAACTTCAAGGTGACCTGTGGAACAGCAGTTACATCATGATACTACCATATCTGTCTCTCCTCCCTCCCTCCCTCCCTCCTCCTCCCTCCCTCCTCCCTCCCTCCCTCCTCCCTCACTCACTCACTCACTCACTCACTCACTCACTCCTCACTCACTCACTCACCCCTCACTCACCCCTCTCTCACTCCCTCCCTCATCTAATCGCTCTCTGGTTTACTCAAGGTGTACCAAGCCTTTCACCTTAATGGCCCTGACAGAGCCATATTGTAATCCTACACCACACATCTCTCTCTCTCTCTCTCTCTCTAAATCCTCACATCTCTCTCTCTCTCTCTCTCTAAATCCTCACATCTCTCTCTCTCTCTCTCTCTCTCTCTCTAAATCCTCACATCTCTCTCTCTAAATCCTCACATCTCTCCTCTCTAAATCCTCACATCTCTCTCTCTAAATCCTCATCTCTTAAACCAGCCTCCCCCCCCCCCCCCCCCCAA
>NW_019942773.1:282033-297084 GCF_002910315.2 Salvelinus sp. IW2-2015 | reverse complement strand
GCAGCCTATAGCTAGCTGCTTGATTGGAAGAGGCAGCTATAGCTAGCTGCTTGGATTGGAAGTAGGCAGCTATAAGCTAGCTGCCTGGATTAGGAATAGGCACCTATAGCTAGCTGTTTGGAATAGGCCAATGCTATGCGTGGATTGCGAGTAGGCAGCTATAGCTAGCTGCTTGGATTGGGAATAGGCAACTATAGCTAGCTGTTGGGAATAGGCAGCAATAGCTAGCTGTGTGGATTGCGAGTAGGCAGCTATAGCTAGCTGCTTGGATTGGGAATAGGCAACTATAGCTAGCTGTTTGGAATAGCAGCAATAGCTAGCTGTGTGGATTGCGAGTAGGCAGCTATAGCTAGCTGCTTGGATTGGGAAAGGCAACTATAGCTAGCTGTTTGGAATAGGCAGCAATAGCTAGCTGTGTGGATTGCGAGTAGGCAGCTAAGCTAGCTGCTTGGATTGGAATAGGCAACTATAGCTGGTTGTTTGAATTGGGAGTAGGCAGTTATAGCTAGCTGTTTGAATTGGGAGTAGCCAGCTTTAGCTCACTGTTTGGATTGGGAAAAGTCAGCTATAGCTAGCAGTTTGAATTGGGAATAGGCATCTATAGCAAGCTTTTTGGATTGGGAAAGGCAGCTATAGCTAGCTCTTTGAATTGGGAATAGGCAGCAATAGCTAGCTGTTTGAATTGGGAGCAACCAGCTATATCTAGCTGTTTGAATTGGAGTAGGCAGGTATAACTAGCTGTTTGGACTAAGAGTAGGTAGCTATAGCTAACTGTTTGGATTGGGAACAGGCAGCTATAGCTAGCTTTTGGATTGGGAATAGATAGCTAAAGCAAGTTGTTTGAATTTGGAATAGGCAGCAATAGCTAGCTGTTTGAATTGGGAATAGGCAGGTATAACTAGCTGTTAGAATTGGGAATAGGCAGCTATAGTTAGCTTTTTGGATTCGGAATAGGCAGCTATAGCTAACTGTTTGAATTTGAATAGGCAGCAATAGCTAGCTATTTGAAATGGGAGCAGGCAGCTATAGCTAGCTGTTTGAATTGGGAGTAGGCAGGTATAACTAGCTGTTTGGACTTAGAGTAGGTAGCTATAGCTAACTGTTTGGATTGGGAATAGGCAGGTATAACTAGCTGTTTGAATTGGGAATAGGCATCTATAGCAAGCTTTTTCTATTGGGAATAGGCAGCAATAGCTAGCTGTTGAATTGGGAGCAACCAGCTATACTAGCTGTTTGAATTGGGAGTAGGCAGGTATAACTAGCTGTTTGGACTAAGAGTAGGTAGCTATAGCTAACTGTTTGGATTGGAACAGGCAGCTATAGCTAGCTTTTTGGATTGGGAATAGATAGCTAAAGCAAGTTGTTTGAATTTGGAATAGGCAGCAATAGCTAGCTGTTTGAATTGGGAATAGGCAGGTATAACTAGCTGTTAGAATTGGGAATAGGCAGCTATAGTTAGCTTTTTGGATTCGGAATAGGCAGCTATAGCTAACTGTTTGAATTTGGAATAGGCAGCAATAGCTAGCTCTTTGAAATGGGAGCAGGCAGCTATAGCTAGCTGTTTGAATTGGGATAGGCAGGTATAACTAGCTGTTTGGACTTAGAGTAGGTAGCTATAGCTAACTGTTTGGATTGGGAATAGGCAGGTATAACTAGCTGTTTGAATTGGGAATAGGCATCTATAGCAAGCTTTTCTATTGGGAATATGCAGCTATAGCTAGCTCTTTGAATTGGGAATAGGCAGCTATAGCTAGCTTTTTGAATGGGAGTAGGCAGGTATAACTAGCTGTTTGGACTAAGAGTAGGTAGCTATAGCTAACTGTTTGGATTGGGAACAGGCAGCTATAGCTAGCTTTTTGGATTGGAAATAGATAGCTAAAGCAAGTTGTTTGAATTGGAATAGGCAGCAATAGCTAGCTGTTTGAATTGGGAATAGGCAGGTATAACTAGTTGTTAGAATTTGGAATAGGCAGCTATAGCTAGCTTCTTCGATTTGAATAGGCAGCTATAGCTAACTGTTTGAATTTGGAATAGGCGCATAGCTATAGCTGTATCCTCACCTCTCTCTCTAAATCCTCACCTCTCTCTAAATCCTCACCTCTCTCTCTCTCTCTATCTATCCCCCACCAGCCACCTAAAGTAAACCCCCTCCCTTCCCCCATATTTTCTGTCTCTCTCCCTTGTGCGTCTGACGGTTTTGTCGTTTACACAAGTGACTCATGTTAAATCCCCTGCCCCCCTGTGGTGAAGCCCTGCAGAGACTGAGGAGTGGAGGGAGGAGGAGAGAGTGATTTGTTGTTCCAGGTAGTCGCTCCTTTGGAAGGTGTAATGGTCCAAAGCTCTTCAAAGTGACTCCCATCTGTCAAAACAGCTCAGACAGCCGTGTACTACAGCTCACTGGCTGGGATTTGGAGGTGTGTGTGTGTGTCTGTGTGTGTCCGTACATGCATGCATGTTTGCGTGAGTGTGAGCATGAGTGTGTGACTGTAAAATGGCTCAGTGGCTTGGATGGAGGGCTCTAGGTTGCCTGCTCTGTTCCCTCTTGAGCTCTATCACAGTAAATAGAGACGGGAGTCTATGCAGTGCCACCTTTATACATTCCCTAGCAGGGATTCAAGTGGAAGAAAAATGTGAACATTTGTAAAAAATAAAATTAAACACCAACATATCTAGATTAGACAAGTATTCATCCCGTGGGGTCAATGCATGTTAGAATATTCTTTTGCTAGGTGATTCATCATTGCTGGACAAACATTTTCAGGTCTTGTCATAGATTTTCAAGCAGATATAATTCAAAACTGTAGCACGGACACTCAGGAACATTCACAGTTTTCTTGGTAAACAACTACAATGTACAGTTGAAGTCGGAAGTTTACATACACTTAGTTTGGAGTCATGAAAACTCGTTTTTCAACCACTCCACACATTTCTTGTTAACAAACTATAGTTTTGGCAAGTCGGTTAGGACATCTACTTTGTGCATGATGCAAGTAATTTTTCCAACAATTGTTTACAGACAAATTAGTTCACTTATAATTCACTGTATCACAATTCCAGTAGGTCAGAAGTTTACATACACTAAGTTGACTGTGCCTTTAAACAGCTTGGACAATTCCAGAAAATTATGTCATGGCTTTAGAAGCTTCTGATAGGCTAATTGACATCATTTGAGTCAATTGGAGGTATACCTGTGGATGTATTTTAAGGCCTACCTTCAAACTCAGTGCCTCTTTGCGTGACATCATGGGAAAATAAAAATAAATCAGCCAAGACCACACCAAAAAAATTGTAGACCTCCACAAGTCTGGTTCGTCCTTGGGAGCAATTTCCAAACGCCTGAAGGTACTACAAAGGTACTGTCACGTTCCTGACCTTATTTCCTTTGTTTAGTCTTGTTTAGTTGGTCAGGACGTGAGCTGGGTGGGCATTCTATGTTATGTGTTTCTATGTTGGGTTGTCAACTAGCCTAATATGGTTCTCAATCAGGGGCAGGTGTTTTACGTTTCCTCTGATTGAGAACCATATTAAGGTAGGCTATTCTCACTGTTTGTTTGTGGGTGATTGTTCCTGTGTCAGTGTTTGTGCCACACGGGACTGTTTCGTTCGTTCGTTCGTTAGTTAGTGTGTTCATTCCTGTTCGTACGTTCGTGTTTTATGTTCTCAAGTACAGGTCTGTTCACGTCGTTTTGTTATTTTGTATTTTGTCAAGTGTTCTTCGTGTTCGTCTTTCACAAATAAATATACTATGGATACATACCACGCTGCATATTGGTCCGATCCTTGCTTATCCTCAGACGAGGAGGAGGACGAGCGTTATAGGTACCACATTCATCTATACAAACAATAGTATGCAAGTATAAACACCATGGGACCATGCAGCCGTCATACTGCTCAGGAAGAAGATGCATTCTGCCTCCTAGAGATGAACATACTTTGTTGCGAAAAGTGCAAATCAAACCTAGAAAAACAGCAAAGGACCTTGTGAAGATGCTGGAGGGAAAAGGTACAGAAGTATCTATACCCACAGTAAAACGAGTCCTATATCGACATAACCTGAAAGGGCGCTCAGCAAGGAAAAAGCCATTGCTCCAAAACCGCCATATAAAAGCCAGACTACGGTTTGTAACTGTACATGGGGACAAATATCTTACTTTTTGGGGAAATGTCCTCTTGTCTGATGAAACAAAATTAGAACTGTTCGGCCATAATGACCATTGTTATGTTTGGAGGAAAAAGGGGGAGGCTTGCAAGCCGAAGAACACCATCCCAACCGTGAAGCACGGGGGTGGCAGCATCATGTTGTGGGGTGCTTTGCTGCAGGAGGGACTGGTGCACTTCACAAAGTAGATAGCATCATGAGGTAGGAATATTATGTGGATATATTGAAGCAACATCTCAAGACATCAGTCAGGAAGTTAAAGCTTGAACACAAATGGGTCTTCCAAATGGACAATGACCCCAAGCATACTTCCAAAGTTGTGGCAAAATGGCTTATGGACAACAAAGTCAAGGTATTGGAGTGGCCATCACAAAGCCCTGACCTCAATCCTATCGAAAATCTGTGGGCAGAATTGAAAAAGTTTGTGCGAGCAAGGAGGCCTACAAACCTGACTCAGTTACACCAGCTCTGTCAGGAGGAATGGGCCAACGTTCACCCAACTTATTGTGGGAAGCTTGTAGAAGGCTACCTGAAACATTTGACCCAAGTTAAACAATTTAAAGTGCTACCAAATAATAATTTAGTGTATGTAAACTTCTGACCCCCTGGGATTGTGATGAAAGAAATAAAAGCTGAAATAAATCATTCTCTCTGCTATTATTCTGACATTTCATATTATTTTAATAAAGTGGTGATCCTAACTAACCTAAGACAGGGAATATTTACTTGGAAGAAATGTCAGGAATTGTGAAAAACTGAGTTTAAATGTATTTGTCTAAGGTGTATGTAAACTTCCGACTTCAACTGTATATTTGGTCTTGTGTATTAGGTTATTATCTTGTGGAAAGGTGAATTCATCTACCTGTGTCTAGTGGAAAGCAGATTGAATCATGTTTTCTTCTAAGATTTAGCCTATGCTTAGCTCCATTCCATTTTTTTTTATCCTGGAAAACTCCCCAGTCCATGAGGATTACAATTATACCCATAACATGATGCAGCCACACCTGTATCTGTGTAGTGACTGGGTGTGTTGATACACCATCCAAAGTGTAATTATTAACTTCACCATGCTCATAAGGATATTCAATGTCAGCTTTTATTTACTTTGATCCACCTACCAATAGGTGTCCGTCTTTGAGAGGCAATGGAATAAGTCTGTGGTATTCATGTTTGTATCTCTGTTTGAAATGCAGTGCTCGACCGGGGGACCTTACAGATAATTGTATCGGGACAGAGATGATGTTGTCATTAAAAAATAATGTTAAACTCTACTATTGCACACAGAATGAGTACATGCAACTCATTATGTGACTTGTTCTTAGGGCTAGCGGTACACCGATCCTTAAGTTTTAAGCACATTTTTATTCTTGAACTTATTTAGGCTTGTTTAGGCTCGTTTTCAAAGGGATTGAAAACGTATTGACTCAAGACATTTCAGCTTTCATTTTTCTACTTTGACATTATGGGCTATTGTCTGTAGGCCAGTGACACAAAAATCTCAATTTAATCCATTTTAAATCCAGGCATTAAGAAAACAAAATGTGGAAAAAGTAAAGGTGTATGAATACTTTCTGAAAGAGGCTGTATCTAGATGGCTTTAAAAAACAGGTTAGATCCTACCATACGTCCCCCTATAGTAAGCATACTTAAATCATACCCATTCATACTTATGAATCATTTACTTCTACTTCACATCACCTACCACCTTCTCCTGTACTAGCCATTATACCACCTCAAATAAAATAAAATAAAAATGTATTGGTCACATACACATGGTTAGCAGATGTTATTGCGAGTGTAGCGAAATGCTTGTGCTTCTAGTTCCGACCGTGCAGTAATATCTAATAAGTAATCTAACAATTACCTTATACACACAAGTGTAAAGGAATGAATAAGAGTATGTCCATACACAGAAAGTATATGGATGAGCGATGGCCGTGCAGCATAGGCAAGATGCAGTATATGGTATATAGTACAGTATATACATATGCGATGAGTAATGTAAGGTATGTAAACATTATATAAAGTGGCATTGTTTAAAGTGACTAGTTACAAATGTATTACATCCAATTTTTGTATTATTAAAGTTGCTAGAGATTTGAGTCAGTATGTTGGCAGCAGCCACTCAATGTTAGTGATGGCTGTTTAACAGTCTGATGGCCTTGAGATAGAAGCTGTTTTTCAGTCTCTCGGTCCCAGCTTTTATGCACCTGTACTGACCTCGCCTTCTGGATGATAGCGGGGTGAACAGGCTGTGGCTCAGGTGGTCATTGTCCTTGATGATCTTTTTGGCCTTCCTGTGACATCGGGTGGTGTAGAGGAGGAGGGCAGGTTGTTTGCCCCCGGTGATGCATTGTGCAGACCTCACTACCCTCTGGAGAGCCTTACAGTTGTGGGTGGAGCAGTTGCCGTACCAGGCGGTGATACAGCCTGACAGGATGCTCTCGATTGTGCATCTGTAAAAGTTTGTGAGTGTTTTCAGTGACAAGCCAAATTTCTTCAGCCTCCTGAGGTTGAAGATGCGCTGTTGCGCCTTCTTCACCACGCTGAAGTGTGGGTGAAGCATTTCAGTTTGTCGGTGATGTGTACGCCGAGGAACTTAAAACTTTCCACCTTCTCCACTACTGTCCCGTCGATGTGGATAGGGGGGTGCTCTCTCTGCTGTTTCCTCAAGTCCACGATCATCTCCTTTGTTTTGTTGACGTTGAGTGTGAGGTTATTTTCCTGACACCACACTCCGAGGGCACTCACCTCCTCCTTTTAGGCCGTCTCATCATTGATGGTATTCAAACCTACCACTGTAGTGTTGTCTGCAATTTTGATGATTGAGTTGGAGGCGTGCATGGCCATGCAGTCATGGGTGAACAGGGAGTACAGGAGAGGGCTGAGAACGCACCCTTGTGGGGCCCCAGTGTTGAGGATCAGCGGGGTAGATGTTGTTTCCTACCCTCACCACCTGGTGGTGGCCTGTCAGAAAGTCCAGGACCCAGTTGCACAGGGCGGGGTCGAGACCCAGGGTCTTGAGCTTAATGACGAGTTTGGAGGGTACTGTGGTGTGAAATGCTGAGGTGTAATTGATGAACAGCATTCTTACATAGGTATTCCTCTTGTCCAGATGGGTTAGGGCAGTGTGCAGTGTTATTGTGAACGCGTCATCTGTGGACCTATTGGGACGGTAAGCAAATTGGAGTGGATCTCGGGTGTCAGGAATGGTGGAGGTGATATGGTCCTTGACTAGTCTCTCAAAGCACTTCATGATGACGGAAGTGAGTGCTACGGGGCGATAGTCATTTAGCTCAGTTACCTTAGCTTTCTTGGGGAAAAGGAACAATGGTGGCCCTCTTGAAGCATGTTGGAACAGCAGACTGGGATAGGGATTGATTGAATAGGTCCGTAAACACACCAGACAGTTGGTCTGCTCATTCTCTTAGGACACGGCTAGGGATGCCGTCTGGGCCGGCAGCCTTGCAGGGGTTAACTTCTTTGGGGTAGGGGGCAGTATTTTCACGTCCGGATGAAAAGCGTGCCCAGATTAAACTGCCTGCTACTCAGGCCCAGATGCTAAAATATGCATATTATTATATTTGAATAGAAAACACTCTGAAGTTTCTAAAACTGTTTGAATGATGTCTGTGAGTATAACATAACTCATATGGCAGGCTAAAACCAGGAAGTGGGAAATCTGAGGAAACTCTTTGCCTCTCCAAGATACAGTGGAAATTTGGTCCGATTGCACTTCCTAAGGCTTCCACTAGATGTTATCGTGGTAATTTTCTATATTACTAAATGGAAAGAGTTTACAAACCACACACAAGTCAGAGTTAAATTTTAAACTCCTTCTTTAATTATATGAGCTTCACCATAGCCCTTTGACTCTCAGATCAATTCAGTGTCTATAAATGAATTCTCTGAGAGTCCTTACAAAAGAATACTTAGTATCTTTTATAGCCAAGATACACCCCTCTCAACTCACATGACGAACCACAGATCTCAGGAACAGTTCACAAAAAAATATTTTTACTTGAGAGAGGAGTATCCCATAGACAGATAGCATTAGCTATAAATTATCGTTCAGTTTGGTCTCTTAGACGCGGTTCTACTTCTCGTTCTTGGTACTTCCTAGTACCAAAACATTACCTCATCCAATGGCATATATCAATTGTCAAATCTAGATACTCCCATCTCAAATACACCCCCTCTTCTCCCCACTCCTGGAGAAGCTCACTAAGGGGAGTGAACCTCTAGGTCATATACTATGAAAGATAAGTTCAACATCAGAGGGGTATGGTTCCAGAGACTGGTTGGTTCCAGACACTGCCATACTCCTCCCCCCCAATGGGAAAATGAGGGAGTGACTGGAGTACAGACATAGTGGAGCCCTTCACATGGTTTCACAGATATATACACATCTGAAGACAATGTTCAAACCTGACTTCTCCCTTTCTGATATTCTGCACCAGACATGTAAAAGACAAGCCTCTGACCTCTCCCCTCTCCGGGCCCCAAGTGACTTTTCCCTAGAGGAGAAAGGAAAATGCAACTGCCAAAAGTATAATCCAAAAGAAGACATTCTAATGACAAGTATAAAAAAAATAAAACATCTTAATTATGTATGTTACCTAACTAATTCTGATTCAGCTACGACAATGTCAACAGGCTTTAGAACCTTGTTTGATGCTTCTACTGTGAAGGAGGGGGGAATGAGAGCTGATTGAGTAACAGGTCTGCCAGAGTGGCATTGCAGTGCAATTTCTGAAGACAGGAATTCTCCGGTTGGAACATTATTGAAGATTTATGTTAAAAACATCCTAAAGATTGGTTCTATACATCGTTTGACATGTTTCTACGGAATTTAACGAAACTTTTTGACTTTTCGTCTGGATCTAGTCATCGCGCCTCATGAATTTGGATTACTGGGCTAAACACGCGAACAAAAAGGAGGTATTTGGACATAAATGATGGACTTCATCGAACAAAACAAACAATTATCGTGAAACTGGGATTCCTGGGAGTGATCATCAAAGGTAAGTGAATATTTATAATGTTATTTCTGACTTCTGTTGACTCCACAACATGGCGAATATCTGTATGGCTTGATTTTGTGTCTGAGCGCTGTACTCAGATTATTGCATGGTGTGCTTTTTCCGTAAAGTTTTTTTAAAATCTGACACAGCGGTTGCATTAAGGAGAAGTGGATCTAAAATTCCATGCATAACAGTTGTATCTTTTAGCAATGTTTATTATGAGTATTTCTGTAAATTGATGTGGCTCTCTGCAAAATTACCGGATGTTTTGGAACTACTGAACATAACATGCCAATGTAAACTGAGATTTTTGGATATAAATATGAACTTTATCGAACAAAACATACATGTATTGTGTAACATGAAGTCCTATGAGTGTCATCTGAGAAATATCATCAAACGTTAGTGATACATTTTTTCTCTATTTCTGCTTTTTGTGACTCCTCTCTCTGGTTGGAAAATGGCTGTGTTTTTGTGACTAGGTACTGACCTAACATAATCGCATGGTATGCTTTTGTTGTAAAGCCTTTTTGAAATCAGACACTGTTTTGGGATTAACAACAAGTTTATCTTTAAAATGGTGTATAATACATGTATGTTTGAGGAATTTTAATCATGAGATTTCTGTTGTTTTGAATTTGGCGCCCTGCACTTTCACTGGATGTTGGTCAGGTGGGACGTTAGCATCCCACGTACCCTAGAGAGGTTAAAACGTTTAAATGTTTTACTCACGTTGGCTGCGGTGAAGGATAGCCCACAGGTTTTGGTAGCGGGCTGTGTCAGTGGCACTGTATTGTCCTCAAGTGAGCAAAGAAGTTGTTTAGTTTGTCTTGGAGCAAGACGTCGGTGTCCGCGACGGGGCTGGTTTTCTTTTTGTAATCCGTGATTGACTGTAGACCCTGCCACATAGGTCTCATGTCTGAGCCGTTGAATTGCGACCCTACTTTGTCTCTATACTGACGCTTAGCTTGTTTGATTGCCTTGCGGAGGGAATAGCTACACTGTTTGTATTCGGTCATGTTTCCGGTTGCCTTACCATGATTAAAAGCTGTGGTTCATGCTTTCAGTTTTTCACGAATGCTGCCATCAATCCATGGTTTCTGGTTGGGGAAGGTTTTAATAGTCACCGTGGTTACAACATCACCGATGCACTTGCTAATAAACTTGCTCACCGAATCAGCGTATACATCAATGTTGTTGTTTGAGGCTATCCGTAACATATTCCAGTCCACCTGATCGAAGCAATCTTGAAGCATGGAATCAGATTGGTCGGGCCAGCGTTGAACAGACCTGAGCACGGGCGTTTTCTGTTTTACTTTCTGTCTGTCCTGGGCTGGGAGCAACAAAATGGAGTCGTGATCAGTTTTGCCGAAAGGAGGGCGAGGGACGGCTTTATATGCGTCGCGGAAGTTAGAGTAGCAATGATCCAGAATGCTGCCAGCCCGGGTCTCGCATTCGATATGCTGATAAAATTTAGGGGGCCTTGTTTTCATTTTAGCTTTGTTAAAATCCCCATATACAATAAATGCAGCCTCAGGATATGTGGTTTCTAGTTTACATAGAGTCCAATGAAGTTCTTTCAGGGCCGTCGAGGTGTCTGCTTGGGGGGGGGGATAAACACGGCTGGGATTATAATCGAAGAGAATTCTCTTGGTAGATAATGTGGTCAGCATTTGATTGTAAGGAATTATAGGTCAGGTGAACAAAAGTACTTGAATTGATGTATGTTGTTATGATCACACCATGACTCATTAATCATAAGGCATACCCACCCGCTCTTCTTCTTACCAGAGAGATGTTTTTTCTGTCTGCGCGATGCGTGAAGAAACCGGGTGGCTGTTCCGACTCTAACGTATACCGAGTAAGCCATGTTTCCGTGAAACAGAGAATGTTACAATCTCTGTCTCTTTGGAAGGCGACGTTGCTCTTATATCCAATAGTTCTTCCCGACTGCATGTAATAAGACTTAAAATGTCCTGGGGTAACAGTGTAAGAAATAATACATAAAAAAATAAAATATTGCATAGTTTCCTGAGAACGTGAAGCAAATCTCTGTCGTCGCCATTCACAAATGGCACCATGCTACCACCTACCCCTGTACTAGCCATGCTACTACCTACCCCTGTACCTGCCATGCTTTACTTCTTCATTAGTCTAGCACGGCTGTTAGATGCTACAGAGAAACACAGAGTGGGGGGGGTGAAAGAGAGAGATTGAGAGAGATGCAGAGAGAGAATGAGAGAGATGCAGAGAGAGAAAGAGAGAGAGAGAAAGAGAGAAAATGAGAGAGAGAGAATGAGAGAAAGGAGCAGAGAAGCAGGGTGAGAATTGAGAGGAGAGGGGGGGGGGGAACTAGTTGACTCGTTTTCATTGTCTGCAGGCTTAACGTCAACACCCTATAGGGACTGCTCCAATACAGGCTTTATATAAACCAGCATTGTATGGCCATCTGAGTAAAGACAGTTACTGGGTCAGCATTGTATGGCCCATCTGAGTAAGACATTTATGGTAGCAATTTTGCATCTGAGCAAAAAAGTTGGCTTTCATTCTCTATGTTGGATAAAATAGAAGTTCAAGGACACAAATCAACATGTGGAACAATCTGATTGGATAAGGCAATACTACGCTACACTCTCAAATTAAACAAAAAAACATATTGATGGCCATTTTCATGGGTATTGGCCAATTGGCAGTCTGATATTAATGTTTATCATCAAAGATGTACTGGTTGTCTGTTTGCAATAGAAACAACTGACTGTTTATTGAAGTCGTCTCTAGCTGTAGGCTCTCTGTTCTCTGCACTGAGCACTGCAGATGTGAGAGAGAGAGATGAATGGGAAGGAGAGAGAAGATGAGGGAGAGAGAGAGAGTAGGGGAAGAAGAACCGTTGCAGAGGAGTAGAGAGAGAGAGAGAGAGATGAATGGACAGACAGAAGCATTGATCCTTGGTGTTTGATCCGTCTCTTTCTTTCATCTCAGAATTGACTCCAATGAAGGCCTTGATCGGGAAACATGGCCCTGGAAAAGAGGAACACAAAGATCAAACTATTGAGTGAAACACTTTGTTGCTGAACACTCCCACACACACAGCGCGCGCACAACATCACACGGACACACAAACGGCACGCACACCTGCTACGTGAGCTTGACACACACGACCACAACACACACACACACACACACACACACACACATCCCCCATCACACACACAACCACACACCAACCACCACCTGTCCTGAGTAGACTTTAGGGTGAGATGAGCAGGGATCTGTCCCATTCATCTCCTACGTAAACAAGGCCATTGCCGATGTTACAGGAGTGTTGCCGTAGCGCCAGGAATGGCAGCAGATTTGGCTGATGACGGAACCACCCACGAACAGGTGGCTAATGAGACCAGGAACAACAGGGCTGGACACACCAACACACACCCTCACACACTCAATATGCACGAATTAAACAACGATCATTTAAAAGCAGAAAAACCTACTTCATATGTACACTATTTCCAATTAAGTGAACCATGAATTTAACACTTTAGCACTCAACACTAACGCAAGATAGAAAATTAGTTACAACCACATGCTGATCACCCACATTCCCACAACAGTTATAGAGAACAACACACGCACGTACCACACTGCTGCTGTCCGTGTGACGAATGAACAGAGGGGCCTTGGACGCCAAGTCCAGCCAGGCAGAACCAGTCCAAGAGATGGGTAATAGGAGTTCTCAAGGCGAACCACACAGAGACACACACCAAGGGTAGGTAGGACACACACACAGAGGTTGAAGCACACTTGACTCATTATAGACACAATGTGGCATTGCTTTAAAAATGGCGTCATCAGCCTGTCGTTCAAGTATATCCTCTTGCATCATCGTCGTCGTCATCATCATACTAATTCATACCGATAAATCAATCATCATCATCATTATACATAACAGCATTATCATCATCACTATCATCATCGCATCACATCATTATCATTACTCTATCACTAACACCATATATCATTATTGCTATCATCATCATCCCATAACATCATCGCCATCATCATTATCATCATCATCATTGCATCATTATCATCATCAGTATCATCATCACATCACACCATTATCGTCATCATTATCATCATCTCCATAACATCAGTATCATCTCATTGATAACATCATATCATCATTGCAATAACATCATTATCATAATATGCATCACATCACACCCTTATCATCATTATTATCGTCATCACCATAACATCATCATCATCATCATCACCATAAATCCATTATCATTATCCCCCAATCAGGGGGAGGGGGCTGGAAGGTGTTGCAGCCGAATTCTATAAATCAACAACAAGTTTCCTCCACCCGTGATCTGTCATGGAATGAGAAACTTTGCTGAGACTTGAAAGACAGGCAACTGTTTCTACTTAAAACTCTCTAGGCTAGGGTGCGGTATTTTCACGTCCGGATGAAAGTGAGCCCAAAGGAAAATGCCTGCTACTCAGGCCCAGAACTAGGATATTGCACATTATTAGTGGATTTGGATAGAAAGCACTCTGAAGTTTCTAAAACTGTTTGAATGATGTCTGTGAGTAACCATAACTTATTTGGCAGTTGAAACCCAGAGGACAAACAACCAGGATATTTTTTTTTAGGTCACTCTCTTTTCAATTAATTTTTCTATGTAGATCTAGATTTCTAAGGCATTTGGTTGAGTTCCTATATCTTCCACTAGATGTAACAGTCTTTAGAAATTGGTTGATGTTTTTCCTTTGAGAAAAAGAGTAGGGCTGTTCAGAACGAGGGTTGAGTGTAGTGACTGTGTGGTTGTGGCGCCTGACCTGAAGCTCGCTCCACTTTGTTTTTTATCTGCTATTGAATGCATTTTTGTCTTAAATTTTATTGATTATTTACGTAATATACTACAGTTGAATTAGGAAAGTTGTCTGAAATGTTTGGAAAAGATTCTGGTAACTTATTAGATATTTGTTAGTCATGTTGCGCGAGTTGGAACCGGTGTTTTTTCTGGATCAAACGGGCCAAATAAATTGACATTTTGGAAACATAACGACGGAATTAATCGAACAAAGGACCATTTGTGATGTTTATGGGACAATAAGAGTGCCAACAAAAGAAGATCTTCAAAGGTCAGGCATGAATTATATCGTAATTTCTGAGTTTTGTGTTGCGCCTGGCGGGTGAAATATGATTGTCTGTGTTTGTTTGATGGGGTCTGTCCTCAGATAATAGCATGGTTTGCTTTCACGTAAAGCTTTTTGAAATCTGGACACGGTGGCTGGATTAACTCTCGGGATATGTGGGATGGTAGCGTCCCACTGGCAACATCCAGTGAAAATGCAGAGTGCCAAATCAAATAAATTTACTATAAAAATCAGACTTTCATGAATCACACATTCATATTACCAAATTAAAGCTACACTTGTTGTGAATCCAGCCAACGGTCAGAGTTAAAAAATGCTTTACGGCGAAAGCAAACAATGCTATTATCTGAGGTAGCACCCCAGCTAACATCAACGACCGTCATATTTCAACACTCCGCGGCCAAAACGCAGAAATAAAGATATAATTATGTCTTACCTTTGACGAGCTTCTTCTGTTGCACTCCAATATGTCCATAAACATCACAAATGTCTTTTGTTCGATTAATTCCATCGATATACAGTATATCAAAATGTCCATTTATTTGCACGTTTTGATCAAGAAAACCGGTTCCAAACTTGCACAATATGATAAAAATATCTCAAAAGTCCTGTAACTTTGTCCAAACATTTCAACTACTTTTGTAATACAACGTTGTATGTTTTTAACGTTAATGATAATCCAATAAAATTGAAAGAAAGGGTGAT
>NW_019942773.1:237594-282008 GCF_002910315.2 Salvelinus sp. IW2-2015 | reverse complement strand
TTGTAGTACTGTGGATCTCACCCTTGCAGTGTGTTAGTATTTACGCACCTGCAATGTTTAGTTATGTCGACTCACCCCGCAGTGTAGTTAGTAATGTTGACTCACCCTGCAGTCGTGTTAATGTTGACTCACCCTGACCAGTCTCTTAATAGATGTTTGACTTCACCAACTCAGTGTTTAGTATTTGATCACTTCCTCATGTGTGTTCAGAGTTGTTGACCTCACCCCAACCTGTGCTTAGTATGGACTACCCTTGCCCCCCCCCCCCCCCCCCCGTGTTAGATTGTTGACTCACCCTGCATGTTTAGTATGTGACTTCATCCTCAGTGTTTTAGTATCTGTTGACTACCCCTGCAGTGCTTTAGTAGTGTTGACTCACCCTGCAGTGTGTTAGTATGTATGGTACCACCTTGCAGTGTGAGTATGTTGACTTCACCCTGCAGTGTGTTAGCTATGTTTGAGCTCACCCTCGCTAGTTGTAATATGTGACTCACCCCTGCATGTTATATGTACTTCCACCTGCAGTGTTTTATTTTCTGTAGTTGACTCAACCCTGCAGAATCTTTAGCGTATGTTACTCACCTGCAGGTGTTACTATGTGACTCACCCTTGCAGTGGTAGTATGTGACCACCTGCAGTGGTTATTGTTGACTCACCCTGCAGTTGTTAGTATTGACTCACCCTCGCAGTTTTATTGTTGACTCACCCTGAGTGATGTGTAATATGTTCTGACTCACCCTAGCAGTGTGTTAGTATGTTGACTCACCCTGCATGTGTGTAGTATGTTGACTCACCCTGCAGGTTAGTATGTTGACTCCACCCCTGCAGTGCTGTTAGTAGTGACTCACGCAGTTGAAGATATGTTGACTGCACCCTGCACAGTTGTTAATCATGTTGACTCACCCTGCAGTTTAGTATTTGATTTCCACCCTGCAGTTGTGTTAGTATCTGACTCACCCTGCAGTGTGTTAGTATGCTGAACTCAACCCTGTAGGTGTTAAGTATGTTGACTCAACCCTGTCCAGTGTTTAGATGTTGACTCACCCTGCAGTGTTAGTATGTTGACTCCCACCCTGCAGTGTTTAATATGTACCACCCTGCATGGTTAGTATGTTGACTCACCCCTGCATGTAGTATGTTGACCCTCACCCTGCAGTGTGTAAGTGCTGACTCAGCATGCAGTCGGTTAGAGTGTTACTCATCATGCAATTGTTAGTAATTACTCATCTGCAGTGTGTTAGTTATGTTGACTCACCCTGAGTGATTGTAGTATGTTGACTCCCCTGCAGCTGTGTAGTAGTTGACTCACCCTGCAGATGTGTAGTATGTTTGACTCACCCGCAATGTAGTATATGTTGACTCACCCGCGTGCTTAATAGTTTGCACTCACCCTGCTAGGGTGTGAGTTATGTTGTATCTCACCTCAGTTTTAGTATGTTGACTCACACCTCAGTGTGTTTAGTTATTTGTGACTCACCCCAGTGTGTTTAATATTGTGACCGCACCCTGCAGGTTGAGTTATGGGTGACTCACCCCTGCATGGGAGTATGGGACTTCACCCTCAGGGAGATGGAGCATCTGCAGCGCTGAGAGTGGGTGGGGACGTCACCCTGCAGGCTTTATCCATTCCATTCCCCTACCGTTGTCCCGTTGACCTATAATATCTTCATCCTCTGCTCCCTCTATGGTCTATTTTCCTCCATACTCCAACTCATTTTCTTCTCAGCAGCCTCACAGCACACAAAAATAGGGCGTGACAGGGCTTTCAAGGTCGCACTGCTCTCCGTGCAGAGAGAACCACACCTCCAGACACTGTCAGGGCTGCAGAATCTCTGTCGTCTTAAGACACAGCTCCAAGACCGTGCTGTTCAGAAAGCTTTCAAGGACTCTGCTAATTCTGATATCCATGCCTCCAGATCTGGTGCACCTGGATATAGCTTTGATTGTTTTCTGATGTGTTGTATTAGCTGTTATTAATGATTACTATTATTTGTTAATTGCCAACTTTTGGGTCAGAGAAAAGCGCTTTACAAATTTAATTAATTATTGTTTTTTATTATTATTGACTCGACATTTCAGCATTAAATGTTTTATAAAAATAGAAAAACGGTAATTCCACTTTGACATTATGGGATATTGTGTGTGTGCCAGTGACAATCAATGTCAAATCTTCTCTGAAGGCGCCGTACAAGCTGCATCTAGATGGCTTAGAAAGGCCCATAGGTTAGGCCCTGCCATACATCCCTACAGTAAGCATACTGGATTTAACTTGTACTGCAGTGGGCTAAATCAGGATCACACTGTGTTCTTTGGTAGACTTAGACAAATCTACTTGAAACAAAAAGTATTCACTCACAGCACATTGTTCGGACTCTAAATAATGAAGACACCTGGTACCATGCAGATATAAGTTTAAATGTATTACATTATATTAGTAAACATGTTAAGTTTGCATCCCAATACTACATTTTATATACATCACAGAAGACTGAAATATACTAAAACTCGTTTGACTAAAACACAGATTTCTGCAGTAAAAAAAAAAAAAATCATAATTAATTATGAAACTATGAATAACATTCCACCATGATCCAAGAGGACCGCTTTGGTTTTTGCGACTGCAGGAGGGCTACTTAAACATTCCCATTCAATTACTTATAGAGAAACATTTAGTACCACATATGTCACCCACACTATCTCTGTATTAGCCATGCTTTACTGCCTCATTACTCTAGCACGCCGGTAACTTGTACCCTATAAATAGTGGAGTCAAGTGGTGTGTTAATACTTGATGAGGCCCTGTTAATTAAGATGAATAATACATGGTTTAGATGCTACAGAGAAGCAAGCCAGAGCTGAGACGAGAGAGGCAGGGGGGTGAAGATGAAGAGAAGAAAGAGAGAAGTGAGAGAGAATGAGACAGAGCTAGAGAGATGGGACGAGAGAGAGAAAAAGAATGAGAGAGAGAGAGAAATGAGAGAGAGAGAGATAAAATGAGAGAGAGAGAGAGTAAGCGACGGGGTGAGAAAGAGACGTAAGATCTAGAATGAGAGAGACAGAGATACAGAATGAAGAGAAGAGACAGAAAGAGGAAAGGGAAAGAGAGAGAAAGAAATGGGGGTTGGGGAGAGAGATGGAGGGAGACAGAGAGGGAGAGAGAGAGAGAGAGGGGAAAAGACCGTGAGGAACAAACAACATTGAAATACATATTTATGTTTTATTTATTTTCCGTTTTTGTACTTTAACCATTTGCACATAATATGACATTTATTTGGAGCAGGGACCTGCTCTAAATACAGGTTTCAATTAAACCAGCATTGAGTAAAGACAGTTAACTGGGTCAGCATGTATTGGCCCATCTGAGTAAGACAGTTACGTTCAGCATTGTATTGGCCCATCTGTGTAAAGACATTTACTGGGTCAGCATGTATTGGCCCATCTGGTAAAGACAGTTACTGGGTCAGCATTGTATTGGCCCATCTGAGTAAAGACAGTTACTGGGTCAGCATTGTATTGCCCATCTGAGAAAGACAGTTGGCTTTCATTCTCACTGGTGGATAAAAAAACAAGTTCAAGGACACAGAAATCAACATGTGGAACATCTGATTAGATGTGGCATATACGCTACCTCTCAAAATAAAACATAAAACATATTCATAGCCATACTCATGGGTATTGGCCAATTGGCAGTGTTGGTTTAATTTATTGTTACAGCTTATATACATCTACTCTGCTATCTGGTTTTGCAGTAGAACCCAACGGACTGTTTCTGCTGAAGTCTCTAGTCTGTAGGCTCTCTATGTCTCTGCACTGAGCCACTGTTGACGTGAATCACTGGGCAGGCTGGGAATGACAGAGAGAGAGATGAAGAGGGAAGAGAGAGAGAGAGAGGGGTGGTGGGGGGGGTAAGAGAGATGGGGAAGGGGGTTGGCAGGGGAATTAAAGGAGAGAGAAAAGAGAAAATAAGAGCGAGGGAGATAGGAGAGAGGGAGATAGGAGAGAGGGAGATAGAAGAGAGGGAGAGAGGAGAGAGGGAGAGAGGAGAGAGGGAGATACAGTAGGAGAGAGGGAGATAGAAGAGAGGAGAGAGGGAGATAGGAGAGAGGGAGATAGGAGAGGGAATTTGAGAGGGATGAACGGACAGAAGCAATAACCTTGGTGTCTCTTTCTTGATCTCAGGAATGGCCTCCAATGGCAAGCCTTGATCAGGAGATATGGGCCAAGAGAAGAGGAACACAAGACGATCTAACTGTGGAGAGAAACGACACCTTCTGTCGCTGAACACACACACACACACACCACCTGTCCCCTGAGTAGACTTTAGGTGAGATGAGCAGGGATCTGTCCCATTCATCTCCTACGTAAACAAGGCCAGTTGCCGATGGTTACAGGAGTGTTGCCGTAGCGCCCAGGAGAATGGCAGCAGATTTGGCTGATGACGGAACCACCCACGACAGGTGGCTAATGAGACCCAGGAACAACAGGGCTGAGACACACACACACACACACACACTCACACATATGCAGAATTAAACAAACAGAATCAATTAAAAAGACAGAAAACACCTACTTCATATGTCACACTATTTCCAATATGTACAGAAAACCAGAAATATTAACACTTTCAAAGCACTCAAACATAAACGCAAAGTAAGAAAATTATTACAACCACATGCTGTACACACACTATCTCCCACAACATTATAGAGAAACACACACACGTCCACACCTGCTGCTGTCCCTGTAGAGATGAAGACAGAGGGGCCTTGGAGCCAAGTCCCAGCCAGGCAGAACCAGTCAAGATGGGTAGGAGTTCTCCAACCAACAAGAGACACACACCAGGGTAGACACACACACCAGGGTAGAGACACACACCAGAGTAGACACACCCATCTGTGGCATTGCTTTAAAAATGGCGTCATCACTGTCTTCAGTATGATCACCCTCTTCATCATCGTCGTCGTCATCATCACTACCAATTTCATCACCATAACATCATCATCATCATCATTATCACCATAACAGCATTATCATCATCACTATCATCATCGCCATCACATCATTATCATTATCTCTATCACATAACACCATTATCATTATTGCTATCATCATCATCCCCATAACATCATCGCCATCATCATTATCATCATCATCATTGCATCATTATCATCATCAGTATCATCATCACATCACACCATTATCGTCATCATTATCATCATCTCCATAACATCAGTATCATCATTGCCATAACATCATTATCATCATTGCAATAACATCATTATCATAATATGCATCACATCACACCCTTATCATCATTATTATCGTCATCACCATAACATCATCATCATCATCATCACCATAAATCCATTATCATTATCCCCCAACCTCAGGGGGAGGGGGCTGGGAAGGTGTTGCAGACGCAATTCTATAATATCAACAACAAAAGTTTCCTCCACCAGTGATCTGTCATGGAATTGAGAAACTTTGCTGAGGACTTGGAAAGACAGGCAACTGTTTCTACTTAAAACCTCTCTAGGCTAGGGTGCGGTATTTTCACGTCCGGATGAAAAGTGAGCCCAAAGGAAAATGCCTGCTACTCAGGCCCAGAAACTAGGATATGCACATTATTAGTGGATTTGGATAGAAAGCACTCTGAAGTTTCTAAAACTGTTTGAATGATGTCTGTGAGTATACCATAACTTATTTGGCAGTTGAAACCCAGAGGACAAACCAACCAGGATATTTTTTTTTAGGTCACTCTCTTTTCAATTAAATTTCTATGTAGATCTAGATTTCTAAGGCATTTGGTTGCAGTTCCTATATCTTCCACTAGATGTAAACAGTCTTTAGAAATTGGTTGATGTTTTTCCTTTGAGAAATTAAGAAGTAGGGCTGTTCAGAACGAGGGTTGAGTGTAGTGTACTGTTGTGGTTGTGGCGCCTGACCTGAAAGCTCGCTCCACTTTGTTTTTATCTGCTATTGAATGCATTTTATCCCGTCTTAAATTTTATTGATTATTTACGTAATATACCTACAGTTGAATTAGGAAAGTTGTCTGAAATGTTTGGAAAAGATTCCTGGTAACTTATTAGATATTTTGTAGTCATGTTGCGCGAGTTGGAACCGGTGTTTTTCTGGATCAAACGGGCCAAATAAATTGACATTTTGGAAACATAACGACGGAATTAATCGAACAAAAGGACCATTTGTGATGTTTATGGGACATATAAGAGTGCCAACAAAAGAAGATCTTCAAAGGTCAGGCATGAATTATATCGTAATTTCTGAGTTTTGTGTTGCGCCTGGCGGGATGAAATATGATTGTCTGTGTTTGTTTGATGGGGTGCTGTCCTCAGATAATAGCATGGTTTGCTTTCACCGTAAAGCCTTTTTGAAATCTGACACGGTGGCTGGATTAACCTCTCTGGGATATGTGGGATGGTAGCGTCCCACCTGGCCAACATCCAGTGAAAATGCAGAGTGCCAAAATCAAATAAATTACTATAAAAATCAGACTTTCATGAAATCACACATTCAATATACCAAATTAAAGCTACACTTGTTGTGAATCCAGCCAACGTGTCAGAGTTAAAAAATGCTTTACGGCGAAAGCAAACAATGCTATTATCTGAGGATAGCACCCCAGCTAACAATCACAGACCGTCATATTTCAACACTCCCGGCGCGACACAAAACGCAGAAATAAAGATATAATTCATGTCTTACCTTTGACGAGCTTCTTCTGTTGGCACTCCAATATGTCCCATAAACATCACAAATGGTCCTTTTGTTCGATTAATTCCATCGATATACAGTATATCCAAAATGTCCATTTATTTGGCACGTTTGATCCAGAAAAACACCGGTTCCAACTTGCACAATATGACTACAAAATATCTCAAAAGTTACCTGTAAGCTTTGTCCAAACATTTCAAACTACTTTTGTAATACAACTTTAGGTATTTTTTAACGTAAATAATCAATAAAATTGAAGAAGGGATGATCTTTGTTCAATACCGGAGGAAAACAATTTGTAGCATGCTTTCTGGTCACACGCCTCTAACAAACAGTACACTTCACTGGAGTCTCATTCTGAACATGGCTACTTCTTCATTTCTCAAAGGAAAAACCTCAAACAAATTTCTAAAGACTGTTGACATCCAGTGGATGCGATAGGATCTGCAAGAAGGTCCCTTAGAAATCTGGATTCCCAATGAAACCTATATGAAAAGAGATTGACCTCAAAAAATAAAATCTGACTGGTTTGTCCTCGGGGTTTTGCCTGCCAAATAAGTGATGTTATAGTCACAGACATGATTCAAATAGTTTTAGAAACTTCAGAGTGTTTTCTATCCAATACTAATAATAATATGCATATATTAGCATCTGGGACTGAGTAGGAGGCAGTTTACTCTGGGCACGCTTTTCATCCAAACGTGAAAATGCTGCCCCCAATCCTAGAGAAGTTAACAAGAAGTCAAGCTTTAATTTGGTGTATTGCAATTGTGAATGAAAGTTAAATATTTCGAATAATTTAATTTGAATTTGGCGCTCTGCCTTTTCACCGGATGTTGTCAAATCAATCCCGTTAAATGGATTTGATCCCTAAGAAGTAAAAAAAAAATGGTTGGTCCATGAAAGACAAATTGAGGGGAAGAGAGAGGTTGTTGTACAACTGTCAGTGATCCCTGATGGGCACGTGCATGCGCGTATGCATGTGTATGTGTGTGTGTGTGTGTGTGTGTGTGTGTGTGTGTGTGTGTGTGTACCATTGAACAGGAAAGTGTGAGTGTCTGCTGAGCAGACAGCTCAGTACAGCATCACTGTAAAAGAATGCCACCATGTGATGGTCTCAGACAGGAGCGCCAGTTTAGATATAGGTGCAACTGTCCAGGTAAGAGGACGGAAATGACCAGTAGGAGACAGGGATACAACTCACACTTTATTTCCATACACCAGACAGACACACACACACACACACAGTTCCATAGAAGAAATGGTCCATGGGTTATGGTCCAGTGGTTGATGTGCAGGGCAGCGGTGTATGGTCTTCAGTCTGCCTCTGCTTGCTGAAGAGTGAGCTGGTCTGGACTTTGCTTTTATACTTGTCCCAGTCCCACCTGCCTATTGGACAGATGCCCTGAGGAGATGCAGGTGGGCATGGTCAAAGTTTGTGTTTGGCGGTCAAATGTCCCAATCAGAAGTCACTGTGTGTAGCACGTAACCAGAGTGCATCAGAGGTGCAAACAGAGGAGACTGTAAACAATGGGGACCAATCCTGAGCATTTGTTCTCTGCAGGGTCAGGGAGTCAGGCAGAGTTGGGGGTTGGTAGACTTCTTGTTTCCAGAGTTAGAGAGTGCTGTGAGTTAGTTTTCAGGAGAGGGACTATAAGGGTTTTCTATTATCACCATCACTTATCTTACTTTACAATCCATAAGCCACACACCAAGATCAATAACATCTGTGTGTCTATGCTACAAAACATTTATTTTAACAGTAAGCGTAATTGTGTGTGTCTGTGTTTGTTTGCGTGTATGTGTGTGTGTTTGTGTGTGTGTTTAACTGTGACTCTAGCTCTGGGAGACTGTTCTATTCCCCCATGGCGGCCTGAACCCCCTCAGCTAGCCTCAGGCGCTTTAGCCTCTCTGGGTAGAGGAATGGGTATGGCAAGGCATGCTTCTATACACACACACACACACACACACACACACACACACACACACACTGGGGAGTTAGCTGAGAGGATTAAGCAGAAGGGAGAGGAGAGTGCTAAGGCAACACCTGCTGTTTTGTAGCATGTCTCAGCCTGCCAGATAGTACCTCAGAGAGAATACTTTGTCTGTCTCAGAATACACTTTCTCGGTTTCTGTGTTCCCTCCACCTACTGTCTCCTGCCCCTTCCTGTACCCACTAGCCCACACCTGTTCCCCTCTGCCCCCACCTGTTCCCCTCTGCCCCCGCCTGTTCCCCTCTGCCCCCGCCTGTTCCCCTCTGCCCCCGCCTGTTCCCCTCTGCCCCCGCCTGTTCCCCTCTGCCCCCACCTGTTCCCCTCTGCCTCCACCTGTTCCCTCTGCCCCCACCTGTTCCCCTCTGCCCCCACCTGTTCCCCTCTGCCCCCACCTGTTCCCCTCTGCCTCCACCTGTTCCCCTCTGCCCCCACCTGTTCCCCTCTGCCCCACCTGTTCCCTCTGCCTCCACCTGTTCCCCTCTGCCCCCACCTGTTCCCCTCTGCCCCCACCTGTTCCCCTCTGCCCCCACCTGTTCCCCTCTGCCCCACCTGTTCCCCTCTGCCCCCACCTGTTCCCCTCTGCCCCACCTGTTCCCCTCTGCCTCCACCTGTTCCCCTCTGCCCTCCACCTGTTTCCCACTGCCTCCACCTGTTCCCTCTGCCTCCACCTTTCCCCTCTGCCTCCACCTGTTCCCTCTGCCTCCACCTCCCTACTGCCTCCACCTGTTCCCACTGCCTCCACCTATTCCCCTCTGCCCCCACCTGTTCCCCTCTGCCTCCACCTGTTTCCCACTGCCTCCACCTGTTCCCCTCTGCCCCCACCTGTTCCCCTCTGCCTCCACCTGTTCCCCTCTGCCTCCACCTGCTTCCACTGCCCTTACCTGTTCCCTCTGCCCCCACCTGTTCCCTCTGCCCCCACCTGTTCCCCTCTGCCCCCACCTGTTCCCCTCTGCCCCCACCTTGCCTTCCCCTCTGCCCCCACCTGTTCCCCTCTGCCCCCACCTGTTCCCCTCTGCCCCCCACCTGTTCCCCTCTGCCCCCACCTGTTCCCCTCTGCCCCACCTGTTCCCCTCTTGCCCCCACCTGTTCCCCTCTGCCTCCACCTGTTCCCCACCTGTTCCCCTCTGCCTCCACCTGTTCCCCACCTGTTTCCCACTGCCTCCACCTGTTCCCCACCTGTTGCCTACTGCCTCCACCTATTCCCCACCTCTTCCCCTCTGCCTCCACCTGTTCTCCACCTGTTTCCCTCTGCCTCTACAGCATCTTACATCGGAGAGATTGGGTAAAGTTGTCTGCTTCCCATGTATGCCAAGTCCCGTTAGATAGCTTTTCCAAGCTAACTTACATGTTTTAAGTATACACACTATTCGCATTTCAGCACAGACATACAAAACACACTGACGCAAAACACAAACCCACACACGCTCCAGTGTTTAGAGGGACTCATTGAATCTTACATTTGTTGTGGTTGTGGTGGCTGGCTGTGTTTGTTACTGTTTCAGATTGCGATGACTGGGGTCGCACTGCCGAGGTCACTTCAATGAATTTGAGACGCAGACTGGAATAAACAATGACTCCACTCGGGAACAAAGACATACACTTACTCATCTGTTTCACAATTGTTATTGTGCAGTTGAAAATAAAGTGTGTTTAAAAGCACATTTATGATTTATTGTTGAGAGAAGCACAGGCCTAAAGCTGTCATGACTTTTGGAAAGTGAAATAGAATGTCATGGAAACAAGGTTCTGGGCTGCATTGGTATGTTTCTGTTAATATGTAACATTAGCAATGTAGAATCGATGTGATTGGTTCGTACATACACACACACACATACATATGCATGCACACAGGTGCACTTTATATGGACACACACTTCAGACATTTTCTCACACTGCAGGGAGTAAAACATATACAGTGACATGCGAAAGTATTCACCCCCCTTGGCATTTTTCCTATTTTGCTGACTTACAGCCTGGAATTAAAATGGATTTTGTTGGGGGATTTGTATCATTTGATTTACACAACATGCCAACCACTTTGAAGATGCAAAATATTTTTTATTGTGAAACAAACAAGAAATAAGACAAAAAAACTGAAAACTTGACCTTTTGCAGCAATTACAGCTGCAAGACTCTTGGGGTATGTCTCTCCAAGCTTGGCACATCTAGCCTGTGGGATTTTTACCCATTATTCAAGGCAAAACTTCTGCAGCTCCTTCAAGTTGGATGTGTTCTACTGGTGTACAGCAATCTTTAAGTCATACCAAAGATTCTCAATTGGATTGAGGTCTGGGCTTTGACTAGGCCATTAACGTTTCCCCTTAAACCACTCAACTGTTGCTTTAGCAGTATGCTTAGGGTAATTGTCCTGCTGGAAGTTGAACCTCTGTCCCAGTCTCAAATCTGTGGAAGACTGAACCAGGTTTCCCTCAAGAATTTCTCTGTATTTAGGGCCAACCATCATTCCTTCAATTCTGACCAGTTTCCCAGTCTCTGCCGATGAAAACCATCTCCACAGAATGATGCTGCCACCACCATGCTTCACTGTGGGGATGGTGTTCTCGGGGTGAAGGGAGGTGTTTGGTTTGCGTCAGACATACCATTTTCCTTGATAGCTAAAAAGCTCAATTTAGTCTCATCTGACCAGAGTACCTTCTTCCATGTCTTTGGGGAGTCTCCCACATAACTTTGGCGAACACCAAACGTGTTTGCTTATTTTCTTCTTTAAGCAATGGCTTTATTCTGGCCACTCTTCCATAAAGCCCAGCTCTGTGGAGTGTAAGGCTTAAAGTGGTCCTATGGACAGACACTCCAATCTCTGCTGTGGAGCTTTCAGGGATGTCTTTGGTCTCTTTGTTGCCTTTCTGATTTCTGCACTCCTTGCCGGGTCCGTGAGTTCTGTTGGGCAGCCCTCTCTTGGCAGGTTTGTTGTGGTGCCATGTTCTTTCCATTTTTAAAAAATGGATTTAATGGTGCTCCGTGGGATGTTCAAAGTTTCTGATATTTTTTTATAACCCAACCCTGATCTGTACTTCTCCACAAAAGTTCCTGACCTGTTTGGAGAGCTCCTTGGTCTTCATAGTGCCGCTTGCTTGGTGTTGCCCCTTGCTTAGTGGTGTTGCAGACTCTGGTGCCTTTCAGAACAGGTATTTATGTACTGAGATCATGTGACAGATCATGTGACACTTAGATTGCACACTGGTGGACTTTATTTAACTATTTATGTGACTTCTGAAGGTAATTGGTTGCATCAGATCTTATTGAGAGGCTTCATAGCAAAGGTGGTTCATAGCAAAGGTGGTGAATACAGAGTTAGATGCACTATTGTAAAGTGGTTGTTCCACTGGATATCATAAGGTGAATGCACCAATTTGTAAGTCGCTCTGGATAAGAGCGTCTGCTAAATGACTTAAATGTAAATGTAAATGTACATATGCACACACCACTTCTCCATTTGTAACGGTGTTCCTCTCTCTCTTCATACGAAGAGGAGGAGTAGTGATTCGACCAAGGCGCAGCGGGTTGTGAATACATAATGAATTTATTAGAACACGACGAAAAAACAAACTATACTTGAACAAACTAACAAAACAAATAAACGATGCAGACAGACCTGAACACGAACTTACATATAACGTGAAGAACGCATGAACAGGAACAGACTACATAAAACGAACAAACCGAAAACAGTCCCGTGTGGTGCACAGACACAGACACGGAAGACAACCACCCCACAAACAAACAGTGTGAAAACACCTACCTTAATATGACTCTCATCAGAGGAAATGAAAAACACCTGCCTCTAATTGAGAGCCATATTAGGTCACCCTTTAAACCAACATAGAAACAGAAAACATAGAAATGCCACCACACTCACCAGCCCTGACCGACTAACACATACAAAACAACAGAAAATAGGTCAGGAACACGTGAATACCCCCCCTCAAGGTGCGAACTCCGGGCGCACCAGCACAAAGTCTAGGGAGGGTCTGGGTGGGCATCTGACACGGTGGTGGCTCAGGTTCTGGACGAGGTCCCCACCCCACCATAGTCAATCCCAGCTTCCTTAGCCTCCTCAAAATGACCACCCTCTTATTTCCCCACCTAATTTAAGGGGCAACCCAAGATAAAGGACAGCTCCGGGACAAGGTAGCTCAGGAAAGAGGGATAGCTCAGGACAGAGGGATAGCTCAGGATAGAGAGGTAGCTCAGGATAGAGAGGTAGCTCAGGATAGAGGGGCAACTCCGGACTGAAGGGCAGCTCCGGACAGAGAGACAGCTCTGGATAAATAGCCGCTTCGGGCTGAGGGGCAGCTCATGGCTGACTGACGGCTCTAAACGCTCATGGCAGGCTGACGGCTCTGGACGCTCATGCAGGCTGACGGCTCTGGACGCTCATGGCAGGCTGATGGCTCTAGCGCTCATGGCTCGCTGACGGCTCTGACGCTCATGGCTCGCTGCGGCCTGGCTGCTCATGGCTCGCTGACGGCTCTGGCTGCTCATGGCTCACTAACGGCTCTGGACGCTCATGGCTCACTAACGGCTCTGGACGCTCATGGCTCACTGGCGGCTCTGGCAGATCCCGTTGGCTGGCGGCTCTGGCAGATCCGCGTCTGGTTGGCGGCTCTGCAGATCCGTCTGGTGGGCTCTGGCAGATCCGTCTGGTTGGCGCCCTGGCAGATCCATCTGGTTGGCGCCCTGGCAGATCCGTCTGGTGGCGCTCTGGCAGATCCCGTCTGGTTGGCGGCTCTGCAGATCCGTCTGGTTGGCGGCTCTGGCAGATCCCGTCTGGTTGGCGCTCTGGCAGATCCTGTCTGGTTGGCGGCTCTGGCAGATCCTGTCTGACGAATGGCTCTAGCGGCTCTGACTGACTATCGGCTCTGACGGCTCGGGACAGACGGGCGGCTCTAATTGCTCGGGACCGACGGATGGCCATGGCGCTGGAGACGGTGGCTCAGATGGCGCTGGGGAGACGGATGGCTCAGATGGCGCTGGGGAGACGGATGGCTCAGATGGCGCTGGGGAGACGGATGGCTCAGATGGCGCTGGGGAGACGGATGGCTCAGATGGCGCTGGGGAGACGGATGGCTCAGATGGCGCTGGGGAGACGGATGGCTCAGATGGCGCTGCGGAGACGGATGGCTCAGATGGCGCTGCGGAGACGGATGGCTCAGATGGCTGAGATGCTGGCTGATCCTGTCTGGCGGAAGGCTTTGGCTGCTCCTGTCTGGCGGAAGGCTCTAGCGGCTCCTGTCTGGCGGAAGGCTCTAGCGGCTCCTGTCTGGCGGAAGGCTCTGTAGGCTCATGGCAGACGGGCGGCTTTGCAGGCTCATGGCAGACGGGCGGCTTTGAAGGCTCAATACAGACGGGCAGTTCATGCAGCGCTTGGCAGACGGACAGTTCAGGCGCTGTTGGGCAGACGGCAGACTCTGGCCGGCTGAGACGCACTGTAGGCCGGTATGTGGTGCCGGAACTGGAGGCACCGGACTGGAGACACGCACTTCAAGCCTAGTGCGGGGAGCAGGGACAGGGCACACTGACCTCTCGAAGCGCACTATAGGCCTGGTGCGTGYTACCGGCACRGGTGGCACCGGGCTGAGTGCACGCACATCAGGACGAGTACGGGGAGAAGGAACAGTGCGTACAGGGCTCTGGAGACGCACAGGAGGCTTAGTGCGTGGTGCCGGAACTGGAGGCACTGGGCTGGAGACACGCACCATAGGGAGAGTGCGTGGAGGAGGAACAGGGCTCTGGAAACGCACTGGAAGCCTGGTGCGTGGTGTAGGCACTGTTGGTACTGGACTGGGGCGGGGAGGTGGCGCCGGAAATACCGGACCGTGCAGGCGTACTGGCTCTCTTGAGCATTGAGCCTGCCCAACCTTACCTGGTTGAAAGCTCCCGGTCGCCCGACCAGTGCGGGGAGGTGGAATAACCCGCACCGGGCTATGTAGGCGAACCGGGGAAACCATGCGTAAGGCAGGTGCCATGTATGCCGGCCCGAGGAGACGCACTGGAGACCAGACGCGTTGAGCCGGCCTCATGACACCTGGCTCAATGCCCAATCTAGCCCTACCAGTGCGGGGAGGTGGAATAACCCGCACCGGGCTATGCACACGTACAGGAGACACCGTGCGCTCTACTGCGTAACACGGTGTCTGCCCGTACTCCCGCTCTCCACGGTWAGCCTGYGAAGTGGGCGCAGGTCTCCTACCTGCCCTTGGCCCACTACCTCTTAGCCACCCCCCAAGAAATTTTTGGGTAGTACTCACGGGCTTTTCGGGCTTCCGTGCTAGACGCGTCCCCTCATAACGCCGGTTCCCTTCTCCGGTTGCCTCTGCTCTCCTCAGTGCCTCCAGCTGTTCCCATGGGAGGCGATCCCTTCCAGCCAGGATCTCCTCCCATGTGTAGCAACCTTTACCGTCCAAAACATCCTCCCATGTCCATTCCTCCTTCTTGRGTTGTCCCTTCCTCCCGTTACACCGCTGCTTGGTTCTGGTTATWTGGTGGGTGGTTCTGTAACGGTGTTCCTCTCTCTCTTCATACGAAGAGGAGGAGTAGTGATTCGACCAAGGCGCAGCGGGTTGTGAATACATAATGAATTTATTAGAACACGACGAAAAAACAAACTATACTTGAACAAACTAACAAAACAAATAAACGATGCAGACAGACCTGAACACGAACTTACATATAACGTGAAGAACGCATGAACAGGAACAGACTACATAAAACGAACAAACCGAAAACAGTCCCGTGTGGTGCACAGACACAGACACAGACACGGAAGACAACCACCCACAAACAAACAGTGTGAAAACACCTACCTTAATATGACTCTCAATCAGAGGAAATGAAAAACACCTGCCTCTAATTGAGAGCCATATTAGGTCACCCTTTAAACCAACATAGAAACAGAAAACATAGAAATGCCCACCCACACTCACGCCCTGACCGACTAACACATACAAAACAACAGAAAATAGGTCAGGAACGTGACACCATTATAACTTCTCCAACTTATTTTATTCATTTCAATTCACCAATTTTGACTATTTTGTGTATGTCCATTACATGAGTAACAAATAAAAATCCATTTAAATTACAGGTTGTAATGCAACAAAATAGGAAAAACGCCAAGGGGGTGAATACTTTTGCAAGGCACTGGAGCCAATGTCCCCTTGGTGTTGTTGTCATAGAGTTGCAGGTTAACATGCAGAGAATAGCTCAAATGAGTGTGCTTGCTAACATGTAAACACACAAGTATGTACATTATGTCTACAAAGCCCTGTGGACATGTTGTTGTGCTATATCACCTTTGCATGATTAGTTCACATACGTCACTGACTGGTTCGATTCGGTCCGATTTAGCAACATTTGAAATTATGTTTTTTACATTGGATAAAAGTAGAAAATGGTATATCATACACTACAGTTGAGGAACAAAAATTGGGAAGTTTTTCTGCCTTGAAAGATGATAAATCTATATTCCCACTTTTGAGAAAATGGCCCTTGAATGTTTTGGTAAACCTACTAGAGAACTCTTCTTTATAGATTCACATCTGGCCATGTGCTAGGATGGTAGGATACTAAACAACCAAATATTTCAAGACTAAAGGCTGGTTTATACTATGTCTATCGACATGTCTGTCTTGTCCGAAATCAAACTTGTCGTTTCCGTTATGAAAAAGTATAAAAACAAAAACGACAACAGCCATCCAAAATAGCATAACAGGTGTATTTTAACACCAGTAAACCCATCCGTTAATTAATTGAGTAGATGTCAATCTAGCAAACCAGGCAACTAAAAGCTACTTTCTAACCAATGTTTGGGTTCATTTGTAGACTGTTAGCTAGCTAATGTTAGGCTAGTTGGCTAGCCAGTTCAAATAATGACCATATCATGTAGCTGACAACGTCTTAAAGTCAGCTATTTTGTTTTGATTATTACAGAAAAATAACCTAACAACAAGATCATTATTTACAAGTTAATGGCGAGCTAATTACAGAAAATAGATTATGGTTGTGAGTGTGACAAAATAAAAGCAGGGCATTCTACCTGAGAATTTTAGAACTTGGACACTGTCTCATTGGACTAACGTTATATTCTAATTTGACTTTGGTGCAGGTCATGTTGTTCTTCACATTACCGCCTCTGGTAAACACACACTAAATTAAATACAATCTAAGTTTATTTGTCACATGCACAGGATACAGAAGGTGTAAACGATACAGTGAATTGGTTACTTGCATAGTGGAGTCTTTTATCATAATCCCAACTCATAACATTGCATCCTTTCATGAATCTGCAGGTAGCTGCAGTTAGCATAAACTAATTAACTAGGTTCAATGTTAGTCTAAACTAGCAATGCAAATGGCTATGAGATACAAATATTATTACTACACAGATCATAACGTAACGTCAGCTAGCAAGCCAGCCAGCTAATGTTAGCTAGCTAACAGTACACTTTAACTTGGCATGAAAACGATTTTCTGACCAAATTAGATATGTGTAATATCTGAAAATGTAGCTAGCTAAACTCACTTACCCATATACATGGATGGACGCTTCTCCCTCTGTCACGGATGCCATGGTTGCCTTTAGTTTGAAGATGTAATCCGGAGACAGGTATTTTATACATCAGCCTTCTGTGTGTTTCCTTTTCGACTCCCTCCGCATATTTGCAATCAAAAGCCAGAGTTTTTCTGCAGCTAAACCAACTAGTTTCAAAATGTAACAATTTTATTCATATTTACAGATGGCATACTCATTTGTTATTAAGGCACATGAAAGTTCACATGTTCCAGGAGGCATTTCTGCCAAAAAAAACGAATTTTAATGAAAAATAAACGTTTACGTTCAAATGCCTGTCTTGTGAAATGGTGACCCGCAACACACTGTACACCTAGTTCTTGAGATGAGTCATAAATATGAGTCATAAATATATATATATTCACTTGAATAGTGGGAATGTGTTTTTAAATAAAGGATGAATGGTTACAATCCAATGCATTGACTGATGGAGGCCATTGTAAATGTCCCTCCGAAGCCTATTTAATTAATATGTACTCTCCATCTCAGTACATTGAAGTGAGAAAAAAAAAGATGAGAAGCAAAGCCCTTTCATAGTAATAACAAACAATCAGATGGATTCACAGTGTTCTCTGAGCATTATAAAAGTTACATTAGCAGAGCCATCCATAATGAAAATTGCAGAACTCCACACTGTCATCATTAATAGCCTGGGTGTTTGATTAAAACAAAGGATGCTGAAAAGGCCACACTAATCCACGTGCAGACAAGCACACACTCACACTCCGTGCGTGCACACACACACACACACACACACACACACACACACACACACACAAGATTTGAAGTAAACACACATACACGCACACAGAAACTCACTTGCATGAAAAGGCCAATCGTATCCTCTGTCTGCTGGTCTGGTTTATAATTATGTACACTGATTGCCCTATGGGCGCAAGCCTGGTTTTTCAGAAGAAACAGAGAGAGACAGATTGACACAAGCATAGAAATGGAGCCACAAAAGGGACAAGGCTTTCAAACCACATCTCAATAACAACTTCTATCACTTTTAAGATTACCTTTACTACTACTACTGTTGCTGCTGCTACTACTACTGCTAGTACTAATACTACTACTACTATTACTGCTAGTACTAATACTACTACTACTACTACTACTGATGCTAGTACTAATACTACTACTACTACTACTGTTGCTGCTGCTAGTACCACTGCTAGTATGAATACTACTACTACTACTACTGCTAGTACTAATACTACTACTACTACTGCTACTACTACTACTACTACTACTACTACTACTACTACTACTACTACTACTACTACTGGTGGTGCTACTGCTACCACTGCTGCTAGTACTACTACTACTACTGCTAGTACTACTACTACTACTACTACTACTTGCTTGCTAATACACTACTACTACTAATACTACTACTACTACTACTACTGCTATAACTAATACTACTGCTGCTAGTACTAATACTACTGCTGCTAGTACTAATACTACTACTGCTAGATACTGCTATACTACTACTACTGCTACTACTGCTGCTACTACTACTACTGCGCTACTGCTACTGCTGCTACTGCTACTACTACTAAGCTACTACTGCTGCTACTACTACTACTACTACTGCTAGTACTAATACTCTCGACTACGACTACTACGACTACTACTACTACTGCTTATGGTACTACTACTACGACGACGACGACGACTACTACTACTACTACTACTACTACTACTGCTGCTGCTCTACTACTACTACTACTTCTACTACTACTACTACTGCTACTACTACCACTACTACTGCTAGTACTAATACTCTCTACTACTACTACTACTACTACTACTGCTGCTACTACTACTACTACTGCTACTACTACTACTATTACTGCTACTACTACTACTATTACTGCTACTACTACTATTCTGAGGTCAATGCTAATACGACAGCAGGTAGCCTAGAGGTTTAAAGTGTTGGTTTCGGCTGCTGGATCGAATCCCCGAGCCGACTCATTGAAAAATCTGTTGATGTGCCCTTGAGCCAGGCCCTTCAAACTAACTACTCCTGTAAATTGTCTGGCTTAATGTGTCTGCTAAATGACAAAAACAATTATACCGGTTGAAAATGGATTGTGACAAGTCTCTGCCACCACCTGAACTCAGTTAAATGCCTGACCCAGGAGCAGCCCATTGCCCATACCACTGGACTCAGAGAGAGAGAGACTGTATAACCAATCAATTGACGTCCTCAAATGTTCCTACTGTATAACCAATCAGACTGTCTTTCTGAACGGATCAATGTACAGTTTTGGGACGGCGTTGTAGCCTTTGTTATTTTCCCAGCTTCATCTCCTGTGATATTTGATTGGTCTCATTTGTTGTGTCTAGTGTTCTGTAATAAATCGTTTGTTAAACCAGTGCGTTCACGTCTGCTTTCTGCACAATAAAAAAAATAATGGAACGCCAGACAAGTTTATTGGTATTGAAAGATTGAATAGTCTGTATGTCACTCACAAAGAAACACAAACACAACAGAAGGCCGTTCCATAAAGACTGTTCTGCAATCAGAATGGGCCATTCTCAGGGATAATTGCTTCTCTTTTTCGAGATTTGAAATAATGTAACTTATGGTAATGTTGCACAGTGTTTCTAAATGACTATGGTGCCTGGATAGTTACTCTCAGCGCATACTGATGACTCTCTGTGTGTGTGTGTGTGTGTGTGTGTGTGTGTGTGTGTGTGTGTGTGTGTGTGTGTGTGTGTAGCAGCATACTGATGATTGCACTTCCTGGGCTTGATGAATGCAAATTAGGTCAATATAAACTTTAAAGAAACACTTTCTATGTAATATAAAAGATAAGACTTTCTCATCAACTTGTCTGAATATGGGAGTGCAAACATGTTTGTGTTTGTTTTTGACGCCGAAAGCGAGCAAACGGCTAGAGTGATTTTAATTCCACTGAATGACCTTGTGATAATAACTTACTCAGACTTACTTATCTGTTTAAATGGAGGGACATGGTGCTGCTCTGCACAGCCAGAGAGGGTAGAGGAAAATCCACTATTATAAGCTCTAAGACTGTCATTGACTGGTTAGAAACCTCCAGGGGTCAATGCAAAAAATATCATCACCAGACAATCATATAGGATCATATGCAACAATACAGTATAGTGCTTTAGCTAGTTCCCTTTTGTTAAACCAACAGATGTAGGATCTTAATTTGGTCACTCTTGTCTTGAAGATAGTTTTCCTGCACATCAGGAAATGCAAACTTCTAGTGTATTCAGTGTTTAAAAAGGCCTCTAAAATGTGTAATTTCTCTAAAGTAAAATGTATCAACCCCAACAAAATAATTCCATGAATTATAACTCATAATAATTCACATTTCCTGTTAATGCATGATAATTTGTCCTTAACAATGGAAAAAACGTGCCCATTACTTATTTTCAAGATAAGTATACTATATTACGTATTGGGATCACAAAAAAATATAACTTTTACATTATCGTGTAGTTTACCAGTAAAATGCTCTAAATTTCCATTATTTTGATGTTTGTGGTTTCCTTTGCTCTCAATGGATCTACTTTCCATAGTAGATCTCTGTCTCGCTGTCTCACTCTCTCTCTCTTTTTCTCTCTCTCTGAAAATTGCCAAGATGAGAGAGGGTGAGAGAAGTTCAATTTCCCACGTTTTCCTAAATTACGCATATTACAATGATGATGGTGAGAAAGAGGAGGAAGAAGAGAAGCAGGAAGATGATGAGGACTAGTATGAGGAGGATGAGCAGAAGGAGGAAGGGGAGGAAGAAGAGAAGCAGGAGGACAATGGTAATAATGATGACAATGATGAGTTTGATGTCAGTACAAATTCCTCTTTCAGTACAGTGTCTGACATCCATGTGTCTTTTATTCAGTCGCTAATATCAAATCAGTGTCTGAGTGTGGCTTCAAGCACCCCGTGCCCAGATCTGTTAGAGTGTATCCAGGCAGGGAGCATCGCAGTCTTTGAATGAAAGACCCGGTACTACTGGGTAACTTAATTCCAGCCATGTCTCTCCCCATGCACTACTCTCAATATACAGTGCCTTCGGAAAGCATTCAGACCTCTTGACTTTTTCCACATTTCATTATGTTACAGCCTTATTCTAAAATTGATGAAATTGTTTCCCCCCCCCCCCTTATCAATCTACACACAAATGACAAAACAACATCAGGTAATCAGAAATCTTTGCTAATTTATAGAAATCATTTTTTTTTTTAATATGACATTCACATAATTATTCAGACCCTTTAATCAGTACTTTGTTGAAGCACCATTGGCAACGATTACTGCATCAAGTATTCTTGGGTATGACGCTACAAGCTTGGCACAACTGTATTTGGGGAGTTTCTCCCATTCTTCTCTGCAGATCCTCTCAAGATCTGTCAGGTTGGATGTGGAGCGTTGCTGCAAGTCTCTCCAGAGATGTTCGATCAGGTTCAAGTCCGGGCTCTGGCAAGGCAACTCAAGGAAATTCAGAGACTTGTCCCGAAGCCACTCCTGCGTTATCTTGAGTGCTTAAGTTTTTTGTCGTGTTGGAAGGTGAACATTCACCCCAGTCTGAATTCCTGAGCACTCTGGAGCAGGTTTCATCAAGGATCTCTCTGTACTTTGCTCTGTTCATCTGTTCATATATGCTAGTTTTCCCTGATGCAGGCGTTTTGCCTTGTTTGACTTAGCTTTAAGTCTGGGCGTTCAGATAAGAGCCAGGTGCGACCACAGTATGTGACATCCTGTTTGCACTATCTGTAGTTACTCTTCTGCATGGAAACTTGCAGGAAGGAACAGGCAGTGGTGCCAACGTCAGCTATCATAATCTCCACAGACAAGCTAAATGTATTTTATACACTATGTTCCCCAACCCAGTTTGTAAACATCTGGTAACTGCCACATAGACAAAGAGGTTGGACTTTTCTATAAAATCTGAGAGCCAACTCTGTTCGTTGGGCATAGTTGACTGCCCCATTTTTGCCAATCTTATATTAAAGTTGTTGCATGAAGATTCTGCAGTCTCTTTTCCCTTCAAACAGATCAAATCCCCTACATTATCAAATCCCCTACATTATCAAATCCCCTACATTATCAAATCCCCTACATTATCAAATCACCTACATTATCACATCCCCCTACATTATCAAATCCCCTACATTATCAAATCCCCTACATTATCAATGTGTGAATGAGAGACTAGTGAAGTGTGTACAGCCTGCGCAAAAAGCAAAGCAGAGCTCATGCCTTTCAAGCAACCTTTTTCAAATCATAATTAAAGTCTCATCATGCAGCCTTACAATCTATTAAACATCAAAACATATAGCCTCATGTTTGTAGAACAACCGAAGTTACACAAATAACTCTAAATTAAGCATATAGGAATACCTATTTATTTGTTAATAACCACTCAAAAAACAGAATAGGTGCATGTGCGCACTCTCTCAAATAGTTTGGAGACAATTCTTGTATTTTATTCAGCTTTGTTCAACTGTATTCTTCATACTATAACATAGTAGAAACTAATGCCATGTAATTATAACCAAATCTTGTCTGCTAATTGAACTAGTGTAGCCCACAGCCATATGGCATAGCCAGATCAGGACAACTCAGAATATTCTATTATGTTATTCTGAAATAGACTACATTTTCTTCATATCATGCTTCTTTAGATCTGACTAAAATAAACAATGGATTAATTGTGAAGGTGTAGGCTATATTACATGGATTTACTAGACTTTTTAACCAATGTCAAGTCCTAAGTGATGTAGATCAGGTACACCCCTTTCCCCTGAAACACACTCACGCTGGTCCCCCGTTGTGAACATTTTCCCAAGCATCTCTTAGCAGTCAGACCTTTTTGATTATTTTGTGCTGCCATATTTCAGAGATAGAATTTTGTTTACTTTTATGTCCTCAATTGAGAGGCGCAATTGTTTGTTACAGCGCCAAGGCTCCTCAACTGTGACCGACAAATCAAAACAGCACTCAAAAGGATTGGGGACGAAGTGAATAAATAGACTTCCATATTTTATTCATCAGTGAGCAGTTAACAAAATGAAACATCGGATGTGGACACAGCGGAAGAGAATAGGAGTGAGTGGGAGAGATAATGAGAGTGAGAGAAAGAGCGAGAGAAATAGAGGGAGAGAGAGAAAGATAGAGAGACATCTTCTCTAGTCTCTTAGTGTCTGTGGTAGAGGCAGCAGCAGCATGCCCCTGAAGCCTGTTGCATAATTCAAGTGAACATTCCTTTTCTCTTTTGCCGCTGCAGCAGTGAGCCTACAGGAAGAGGGAGGAGAGAGGAAACAGAATACACAATCCATGTTCCCCATTTATCATGATTTGCTACCATTTAAGGCATTTTGAGGGTGAAGGAGAGGGGGATAAGGAAGAGAGGGAGAGACAGGGGGAGGAGGAGGAGGAGGAGGGGAGGGGTCATAAAGGCAGAAGACGACTCGTCTGTATCTCTCCTCACCAGACGCACCCTCTTTCGCTGCCTTGCCTTTCATACAGGTGAGCTCAACATTCTTTCCATCACAGACAGAAAGAGAGTAAGAAAATATGATTTTTTCACCTTGGCTTTGCAATAGGCTTTAGAAAGTCCTGCTCTGAAGATTATTCCTCCACTTCTCTAAGTCTCTTTGTGAAGGGAAGTTTGTGTTTGGGATAGTGGGCCCTGAAAGCAGCAGTCATGACCTGCTGTGGTCTCCTCTCTCTTTGTAAGGGCACACACTCATGTCTGTCCTGTAAGCCAGTGTGTGGTGCTGTCCCTCCTGTTTGTCCTGTAAGCCAGTGTGTGGTGCTGTCCCTCCTGTTTGTCCTGTAAGCCAGTGTGTGGTGCTGTCCCTCCTCCTGTTTGTCCTGTAAGCCAGTGTGTGGTGCTGTCCCTCCTTCTGTTTGTCCTGTAAGCCAGTGTGTGGTGCTGCTCCTCCTGTTTGTCCTGTAAGCCAGTGTGTGGTGCTGTCCCTCCTGTTTGTCCTGTAAGCCAGTGTGTGGTGCTGTCCCTCTCTGTTTGTCCTGTAAGCCAGTGTGTGGTGCTGTTCCTCCTGTTTGTCCTGTAAGCCAGTGTGTGGTGCTGTCCCTCCTTCCTGTTTGTCCTGTAAGCCAGTGTGTGGTGCTGTCCCTCCTTCCTGTTTGTCCTGTAAGCCAGTGTGGTGGTGCTGTCCCTCCTCTGTTTGTCCTGTAAGCCAGTGTGTGGTGCTGTCCCTCCTGTCTGTCCTGTAAGCCAGTGTGGTGGTGCTGTCCTCCTGTCTGTCCTGTAAGCCAGTGATTTGGTGCTGTCCCTCTTGTTTGTCCTGTAAGCCAGTGTGTGGTGCTGTCCCTCCTGTTGTCCTGTAAGCCAGTGTGTGGTGCTGTCCCTCCTGTCTGTCCTGTAAGCCAGTGATTGGAGCTGTCCCTCCTGTTTGTCCTGTAAGCCAGTGAGTGGAGCTGTCCCTCCTGTGCCTAGCAACAATATCTCACAGTTTTACCAATTTCACTTCTATTCCGAGGTTTGGACAGTTACGTTTGTATATACATATGAGATGAATAATGTAGGGTATGTAAACATTATATAAAGTGGCATAGTTTAAAGTGACTAGTTATCCATTTATTACTTCCAATTTGTTTTATTAACATGGCTAAAGATTTGAGTCAGTATGTTGGCAGCAGCCAATCAATGTTAGTGATGGCTGTTTAACAGTCTCATGGCCTTGAGATAGAAGCTGTTTCTCAGTCTCTTGGTCCCTGCTTTGATGCACCTGTACTGACCTCGCCTTCTGGCTGATAGCGGGGTGAACAGGCAGTGGCTCGGGTGGTTGTTGTCCTTGATGATCTTTTTGGCCTTCCTGTGACATCGGGTGGTGCAGGTGTCCTGGAGGGCAGGTTGTTTGCCCCCGGTGATGCATTGTGCAGACCTCACTACCCTCTGGAGAGCCTTACGGTTGTGTGTGGAGCAGTTGCCGTACCAGGCGGTGATACAGCCCGACAGGATGCTCTCGATTGTGCATCTGTAAAAGTTTGTGAGTGTTTTCAGTAACAAGCCAAATTTCTTCTGCCTCCTGAGGTTGAAGATGCGCTGTTGCGCCTTCTTCACCACGCTGAAGTGTGGGTGGAGCATTTCAGTTTGTCCGTGATGTGTACGCCAAGGAACTTAAAACTTTCCACCTTCTCCACTACTGTCCCGTCGATGTGGATAGGGGGGAGCTCCCTCTGCTGTTTCCCGAACTTCACGATCATCTCCTTTGGGATAGGGTTAAAAGATTGAAATATACGTACACAACCGTTCAAAAGTTTGGGGTCACTTGGAAATGTCCTTGTTTTTGAAAGAAAAGCCAATTTTTTGCCCATTAAAATAACATCAGTTTGATCAGAAATACAGTGTAGACATTGTTAATGTTGTAAATGACTATTGTAGCTGGAAGCGGCAGATGTTTAATGGAATATCTACACGGGCGTAAAGAGGCCCATTATCAGCAACCATCACTCCTGTGTTCCAATGGCACGTTGTGTTAGCTAATCCAAGTTTATCATTTTAAAAGGCTAATTGATCATTAGAAAACCCTTTTGCAATTATGTTAGCACAGTTGAAAACTGTTGTTCTAATTAAAGAAGCAATAAAACTGGCCATCAGCATCTGCCAGTTTGCACTGTTCTGTGAAGGGAATAGTACACAGCGTTGTACGAGATCTTCAGTTTCTTGGCAATTTCTCGCATGGAATAGCCATCATTTCTCAGAACAAGAATAGACTGACGAGTTTCAGAGGAAGTTCTTTATTTCTGGCCATTTTGAGCCTGTAATCGAACCCATAAATGCTGATGCTCCAAATACCCAACTTGTCTAAAGAAGCCAGTTTTATTGCTTCTTTAATTAGTACAACAGTTTTCAGCTGTGCTATCATAATTGCAAAAGGGCTTTCTAATTAGCCTTTTAAAATTATAAACTTGGATTAGCTAACAAAACGTGCCATTGGAACACAGGAGTGATGGTTGCTGATAATGGGCCTCTGTACACCTACACTGGCTTGCGAAAGTACTCACCCCCTTGGCATATTCCTATTTTGTTGCCTTACAATCAGAATTAACATTTATTTTGGGGGGGTTTGTATCATTTGATTTACACAACATTCTGACCACTTTGAAAATGCAAAATATTTTTTATCATGAAAAAAAAACAAGAAATAAGACAAAAAACTAGAAAACTTCAGCGTGCATAACTATTCACCCCCCCAAATTCAACAATTTGTAGAGCCACCTTTTGCAGCAATTACAGCTGCAAGTCTCTTGGGGTATGTCTCTATAAGCTTGGCACATCTAGCCACTGGGATTTTTGCCCATTCCTCAAGGCAAAACTTCTCCAGCTACTTCAAGTTGGATGGATTCCGCTGGTGTACAGCAATCTTTAAGTCGTACCACAGATTCTCAATTGGATTGAGGTCTGGGCTTTGACTAGGCCATTCCAAGACATTTAAATGTTTCCCCTTAAACCACTCAAGTGTAGCTTTAGCAGAAAGATGAGGGTCATTGTCTTGCTGGAAGGTGAACCTCTGTCCCAGTCTCAAATCTGTGGAAGACTGAATCAGGTTTCCCTCAAGAATTTCCCTGTATTTAGCGTCAACCATCATTCCTTCAATTCTGACCAGTTTCCCAGTCCCTGCTGATTGAAAACATCATGCTTCACTGTGGGGATGGTGTTCTCGGGGTGATGAGGGGTATTGGGTTTGCACCAGATATAGCTTTTTCCTAGATCGTGAAAAAGCTCAATTTTAGTCTCATCTGACCAGAGTACCTTCTTCCATATGTTTGGCGAGTCTCCCACATGCCTTTTGGCGAACACCAAGCATGTTTGTTTATTTTTTTCTGCCCACTCTTCCGTACAGCCCAGCTCAGTGGAGTGTGCGGCTTAAAGTGGTCCTGTGGACAGATACTCTAATCTCCACTTTGGAGTTTTGCAGCTCCTTCAGGGTTATCTTTGGTCTCTTTGTTGCCTGTCTGATCAATGCCCTCCTTGCCTGGTCCGTGAGTTTTGGTGGGCGGCCCTCTCTTTGCAGGTTTGTTATGGTGCAATATTCTTTCAATTTTTTTATAATGGATTTAATGGTGCTCCGTGGAATGTTCAAAGTTTCTGATCTTTTTTTATAACCCAACCCTGATCTCTACTTCTCCACAACTTTGTCCCTGACCTGTTTGGAGAGCTCCTTGGTCTTCATAGTTCTGCTTGCTTGGTGTTGCCCCTTGCTTAGTGGTGTTGCAGACTCTGGTGCCTTTCAGAACAGATGCTGAGATCAAGTGACACACAGGATAACTTTATTTAACTAATTATGTAACTTCTGAAAGTAATTGGTTGCACCTGATCTTATTTAGGGGCTTCATGGCAAAAGGGGTGAATACATATGGACGTAGCACTTTTTCGTTTTTAATTTTTAAGAATTTTTTGAAACAAGTTCGTTTTTTTATTTTTTATTTTTTATTTCACTTCACCAATTTTGTCTACAATAGTCCTTTACACCATTAATAATGTCTACACTGTATGTCTGATCAATTTGATGTCATTTTAATGTACAAACAAATTGCTTTTCATTCAAAAACAAGTACATTTCTAAGTGAACCCAAACTTTTGTAGTGTATACAAAATATATAATTGAGTCACCACTGGAACCGGAGCTTGCGCACATCAGTCATCCCTGTCCACAGAGCCCGAGCGAACCGCATGCCTACTTGATGGTAACAGTGCTCACCGTTGCCCCTAGAGGCCATTTTTTAAGTAATTTCCTGACGTCTTGGCTACCTGGACAGACATCGTGTCTCTCCTTGGATCTGGAGTGACCTGGCTGTCCTGAGAGTTAACCTCTCTAGGGTATGTGGGACGGTAGCGTCTCACCTCGTCAACAGCCAGTGATGAAACTGCAGGGCGCCAAATTCAAAACAACAGAAATCCCATAATMAAAATTCCTCAAACATACAAGTATTTTACACCATTTTAAAGATACACTTGTTGTAAATCCAGCCACAGTGTCCGATTTCAAAAAGACTTTACGACGAAAGCACACCAAACGATTATGTTAGGTCAGAGCCAAGTCACAGAAAAACACAGCCATTTTTCCAGCCAAAGAGAGGAGTCACAAAAAGCAGAAATAGAGATGAAATGAATCACTAACCCGTGCTTCTACACCTGCATTGCTTGCTGTTTGGGGTTTTAGGCTGGGTTTCTGTACAGCACTTTGAGATATCAGCTGATGTAAGAAGGGCTATATAAATACATTTGATTTGATTTGATGATCTTCATTAGATGACACTCATAGGACTTCATGTTACACAATACATGTATGTTTTATTCGGTAAAGTTCATATTTATATCCAAAAATCTGAGTTTACATTGACGCGTTATGTTCAGTAGTTCCAAAACATCCGGTGATTTTGCAGGGAGCCACATCAATTTACAGAAATACTCATAATAAACATTGCTAAAAGATACAACTGTTACGCATGGAATTTTAGACCCACTTCTCCTTAATGCAACCGCTGTGTCAGATTTCAAAAAAACTTTACGGAAAAAGCACACCATGCAATAATCTGAGTACACCGCTCAGAGACCAACACAACCCAAACAGATATCCGCCATATTGTGTTGTCAACAGAAGTCAGAAATAGCATTATAAATATTCACTTACCTTTGATGATCTTCATGTTTGTTTTGTTCGATGAAGTGCATCATTTATGTCCAAATATCTCCTTTCTGTTCGCGCGTTTAGCCCAGTAATCAAAATTCATGACGCGCGATCACTAGGTGCAGACGAAAAGTCAAAAAGTTCCATTACAGTCCGTAGAAACATGTCAAACGTAGTATAGAATCAATCTTTAGGATGTTTTTAACAAAAATCTTCAAACAAGGTTCTAAAGACTGTTGACATCTAGTGGAAGCCTTAAGAAGTGCAATATGACCCCATGTCCACTGTATCTTGGATAAGCAAATAGTTGAAAAACTACAAACCTCAGATTTCCCACTTCCTGGTAGGATTTTTTCTCAGGTTTTTGCCTGCCATATATATGTCACACCCTGGCCTTAGTTATTTTTGTTTTCATTATTATTTTAGTTAGGTCAGGGTGTGACATGGGGTATGTATGTGTTGTTGTAGTGTCTAGGGGTTGTTGTATGTTTATGGGGCAGTGTCTAGTGTAGTTGTCTATGTAAGTCTATGGTTGCCTGAGTGGTTCTCAATCAGAGACAGATGTCTTTCATTTGTCTCTGATTGGGAGCCATATTTAAGGCAGCCATAGGCATCATGCTTTTGTGGGTAATTGTCTATGTCTATGTTGCATGTGTGCACTTAGTTCTTCTTAGCTTCACGATCGGTTGTTTTGTTCATTTTGTAAGTGTTTGTTTTTTCCTTCATTAAAAGAAGATGTCTTATTTTTCACACGCTGCGTTTTGGTCCTCCATTCAAAGTGAAGACGATCGTGACAATATATGAGTTATGTTATACTCACAGACATCATTCAAACAGTTTTAGAATCTTCAGAGTGTTTTCTATCCAAATATCCAAATATACTAATAATATGCATATCCTAGCATCTGGGCACGCTTTTCATCCGGACGTGAAAATACTGCCCCCTATCCCAAAGAAGTTACGCCAATCACAGGCTGCTGTCACTGGCCCACAAACTGAAGTTTTTTCATTTAACCTTTATTTAACTAGGCAAGTCAGTTAAGAACAAATTCATATTTTCAATGCCGGCCTAGGAACAGCGGGTTAACTGCCTTGTTCAGGGACAGAATGACAGATTTGTACCTTGTCAGCTCGGGGATTCAATCTTGCAACCTTTCGGTTACTAGTCCAACACTCTAACCATTAGGCTACGCTGCCGCCCCAAGTGACTGAGGCTGTGTGTGTATGTGTGTGTGTTCCTATCTTTCATGGCTTAGCTTTTTCACAGTAATTCTGTTTGAGTGGCGGGTATCAGAGAGAGTGCCTGTCCTACACTACCTGCTGGACAGCAAATTTGATCGCTGTCATTGTCAAAGGGGCATGGGGCGACTCTCTCTCTCACACACACACACACACACACTGACACAGACATCCACAAAGACACACAGTTAATTAAAGACCATGGGAATCAGTGCCAATTTAATTGGCTTTCTCAAAAACACCCACCTCTCTTGTTAACAGTTTCTCGACTCTCTTTTCTTTTTTCACCTTCTATTTCTCCCTCTCTCCCTCGCTCCCTTTCTCTTTCAGCTGAACAGAGGAGACAAGTCGCCCCAACAGATCAGGAATGACTCACCTCTCTCCTTTACATGCCACTGGTGTCCTATTGTAGACCCCCCCCCTCACACACACACACACACTCTGAATGCACTGCATAACAGGCATTACTCTAGTTCACATAAAACAGGGACGGGCAACTTGGACAATTTTACACATTTTGCTATAGGGTGTAAATAAATTCAGTTTTTAAGCTAATTTCCTGGAATTCTACACATTTTGCCAAGTTAATATGATATCTTAGTGAGAGTGAAAACAAAATCAACGGGGGCCCTATGGTCGGGAATTTGACCATTATTTCTTCAAGTTTAGATAACTGGCTAGACTAACTAACGTTTGAATGACACTGAGGGGCAGTGTTTTATAGCTAATGCCGGTTTGCCTGAGGCTGATGCCGTGCAGGTGTTTGTGCACATGCATATACACACACACACCCCAAACTTCCAAGATGGCGTAGCAGTCAGACGTCTTTGTCCTCGTCTTGTCCCATGTCCGGTGTATATATATTTATATATATATATATATATTTCTTCGCATATCTTTAAAAAAATATTTTTCCTAAACCTCAACTTCAATATACTCTCCTGCAACCCGCCTCACCTAATGTGGTATGGATCTGTTATTTTCTAAAGTATTTTTCTTTCCTTTCGAACCAGAATCCCCCAACAGAAGCTAGCCAGCTAACTAGCTACTAGCTAGTAGTCAGCTAACTGCTAGCGGTCATCAGCTAACCTCTAGCTTGGAAATCTCTCGCCAGTTTGCACAACGCGATTCAAACCAGAGCACACCGGACTTATTTTCTCTCCATATCCCCAGATTCCTAATGCAAGCTCTGAACCTTTTCACCTGGATCATCGCAGCTAGCTAGCTGCAATCCAAGTTGCTACTCCTGGCTAACGTCTCTGTCCCGAAGCAAGCACCAATTAGCCTGGAGCTAGCCCATGCTAGGCCCATCTCCCGGCTAGCTGAAGAGCAGTCCATCAGCCATTCCTTGGGCTACAACACCTATTTTGCCAATTGGCCTGGACCCCTTTACTACACAAAGCCCTGCTAATCCATCACGACTGGACTACCGACGTAATCTGCCCGAGGGTTCTTTTTGCAACAGGCCCCTCCGTCCGCACCTCCCCTGAATGCCCAACTGCTAGCCTGCTAGCTGCGGCCCACTAGCTGTCTAGAGCATATCTGACAATCTGCCAATTTCTTGGGCCACTATACCTATTGACAATTGGACTGGGCACCTTTACTACATGGAACCCTACTAATCCATCATGGCTGGTCTGCCGACGGAACCGCACGAGGAGGTTACAACAGACTTCTTCCATCGCGACAAACCTCTAAGGCCCTCTGCTAGCTTGCTAGCCCCGGCCCGCCAGCTGTCTGATCTCCGTGTCTCCAGCCAGCTTAACCTTTCACGAGTATCAACCCCGGATCCGGGAGCACCCCCCACCCCCCACACACTGATTAGCATAGCTAGCATAGCTTCAGAAGTAGATAGTAGCATCTAAATATCATTAAATCACAAGTCCAAGACACCAGATGAAAGATACACATCTTGTGAAAAAAGCCACCATTTCAGATTTTTAAAATGTTTTACAGGGAAGACAAAATATGGAAATCTATTAGCTAAACACGTTAGCAAAATACACCACTATTCTAACTCCATCAGTTCTTACTCCTTCAGGTGCTATCACCAATTCGGCTCAACTAAGATATTGATATCCACTAACCAAGAAAAAACCTCTTCAGATACAGTCTGATAACATATTCATGTATAGGATAGTTTTTGTTAGAAAAAAGTGCATATTTCAGGTAGAAATCACAGTTTACAATTGCACCCACCATCACAAATCGACTAGAATTACTAGATAGAGCAACGTGTATGACCAATTTACTCATCATAAAACATTTCATAAAAATAGACAAAGCATAGCAATGGAAAGACCCAGTTCTTGTGATTTCAGACCATATTTCAGATTTTCTAAGCGTTTTTCAGCAAAACACAATAAATCGATAAGTTAGCATACCACATGAACAAACTTACCAGAGCATCGATTCCAGCCAAAAAGACGCTATAACGTAATCACCGCCAAAATATAATTAATTTTTCACTAACCTTCTCAGAATATCTTCCGATGACACTCCTGTAACATCATTTTACAATATACATATACAGTTTGTTCGAAAAGGTGCATATTTAGCCATACAAAACCGTGGTTACACAATAAAAATACTAGGAAATCAAGCCTCAATATGTCTGACGTCATCTATCAGAGGGATCTAGTTTAATTGAAAGCTAATCATATACTTGACTAAAAAAATACAGGGTTGACAGCAAACGAAAGACAAATTAGTTCTTATGCAACCGCGGATTTACATTTTTTAAATTATCCTTACTTTTCAATACAGGGTTGGCCAAGTGAAGCTATACCAAACAAAATGGCGAATTATGCGTTTAAAATATTTCGACAGAAACACGGTTTATCATATTAAATATTGCTACTTTGAGCTGTTCTTCCATCATATTCTTGGGCAATGTATCCTTTCTATGTTATAAACGTCTTTGGTCGATAGATGTCCTCTGTCCTTCGAAATGTCCACCACCAACGACCGACTCCCTAAAACGTGTGTCCAAACTTTCAGAACGCCACACAAAAGAAATCCTCAAAATCGCACTAAACGGATATAAATTGATATAAAACGGCTCAAATTAACTACATATGATGTTTTTAACAACTATAACGACTGAAAACATGACCGGAGAAATATTGCTGGTTAGAAAACGATTGGAACGAGGCAGGTCCGATGGCCTTCACGCTTGAGGCGCACGTTGAGAAAGGACGGTCTCTGTACATTTTTGTCATTTATAATGGCTGTGAACGTCCCATCGACTTCATTGAAAACGTGATGACGTACAGACACCCAGAGGAAGACGTAGGCATGTGCGGTTTCTTCATAGCATTCACTGTGGCCTTATAAACAGACCCCAGATCAGAGCGGAAAAATTTCTGAAATCTGAACCCTGTCATGAAAAGTGCTGTAGAAATTGTTCTGTACCACTCAGAGACACAATTCCAACTTCTATAGAAACTAGAAGGTGTTTTCTATCCAATAATAACAATAATATGCATATTGTACGATCAAGAATTTAGCACGAGGCAGTTTAATTTGGAGACCCAAATATGCTAATGCGGAACAGCACCCCCTATAGTTGCAAGAAGTTAACTACTCACTGGACCCCTATGATCACTCAGCTACGCATGCATCTCCCTAATGTCAATATGCCTTGTCCATTGCTGTTCTGGTTAGTGATTATTTTCTTATTTAACTCTAGAGCCTCTAGCCCTGCTCAATATGCCTTAGCCAACCATTCAGTTCCACCTCCCACACATGCGGTGACATCACTTGGTTTAAATGATGTTTCTAGAGACAATATCTCTCTCATCATCACTCTATGCCTAGGTTTACCTCCACTGTATTCACATCCTACCATACCTTTGTCTGTACATTATGCCTTGAATCTATTATATTGCGCCCAGAAATCTGCTCCTTTTACTCGCTGTTCCGAACGTACTAGACAACCAGTTATTATAGCCTTTAGCCTTACCCTTATCCTACTCCTCCTCTGTTCCTTTGGTGATGTAGCGGTTAATCCAGGCCCAGCAGTGCCTAGCTCCACTCCCATTCCCCAGGAGCTCTAATTTGTTGACTTCTGTAACCGTAAAAGCATTAGAAGCCTCCATTAGAAGCCTCCTCCCCAAATGTATTTTATTCACTGCCTTAGCACACTCTACCAACCCGGATGTCCTAACCATGTCTGAATCCTGACTTAGGAAGACCAACAAAACCCCTGAAATTTCCATCCCTAACTTTAAAATTTTCCCACAAGATAGAACTGCCAAAGGGGGCGGAGTTGCAATCTACTGCAGAGATAGCCTGCAGAGTTCTGTATTACTAACAAAGTCTAAACCCAAACAATTTGAGCTTCTTCTTCTAAAAATGCAACTTTCCAGATACAAGTCTCTCACTGTTGCCGCTTGCTATAGACCACCCTCTGCACCCAACTGTGCCCTGGACACCATATGTGAATTGATTGCCCCCATCTATCTTCAGAGCTCATGCTGCTAGGTGACCTAAACTGGGGAATGCTTAACACCCCGGCCTTCCTACAATCTAAGCTTGATGCTCTCAATCTCACACAAATTATCAATGAACCTACCAGGTACAACCCCAAATCCGTAAACACGGGCACCCTCATAAATATCATCCTAACCAACTTGCCTTCCAAATACACCTCTGTTGTCTTCAACCAAGATTTCAGCGATCACTGTCTCATTGCCTGCATCCGTAATGGGTCTGCGGTCAAACGACCACCCCTCATCACTGTCAAATGCTCCCTAAAACACTTCAGCAAGCAGGCCTTTCTAATCGACTTGGCCCGGGTATCCTGGAAGGATATTGACCTCATCCCATCAGTAGAGGATGCCTGGGTATTCTTTAAAAGTGCCTTTCTCACCATCGTAAATAAGCATGCCCCATTCAAAAAATGTAGAGCCAGGAACAGATATAGCCCTTGGTTCACTCCAGACCTGACTGCCCTTGAACAGCACAAAAACACCCTGTGGCGTATTGCATTAGCATCAAATAGCCCCCGTGATATGCAACTTTTCAGGGAGGTTATGAACCAATATACACAAGCAGTTAGGAAAGCAAAGGCTAGCTTTTTCAAACAGAAATTCGCATCCTGTAGCACGAACTCAAAAAAGTTCTGGAACACTGTAAAGTCCATGGAGAATAAGAGTACCTCCTCCCAGCTGCCCACTGCATTGAGGCTAGGAAACACTGTCACCACCAATAAATCCACGATAATTGAGCATTTTTCTACGGCTGGCCATACTTTCCACCTGGCTACCCCTACCCAACTACCCAACTGCCCTGCACCCCCCACAGCAACTCGCCAAAGCCTCCTCCATTCCTCCTTCACCCAAATCCAGATAGCTGATGTTCTGAAAGAGCTGCAAAATCTGGACCCCTACAAATCAGTCTGGCTAGACAATCTGGACCCTCTCTTTCTAAAATTATCTGCCGAAATTGTTGCAACCCCTATTACTAGCCTGTTCAACCTCTCTTTCGTATCGTCTGACATCCCCAAAGACTGGAAAGCTGCCATGGTCATCCCTCTCTTAAAGGGGGAGACACTCTAGACCCAAACCGCTACAGACCTACAGTGGGGAGAACAAGTATTTGATACACTGCCGATTTTGCAGGTTTTCCTACTTACAAAGCATGTAGAGGGTCTGTAATTTTGATCATAGGTACACTTCAACTGTGAGAGACGGAATCTAAAACAAAAATCCAGAAAATCACATTGTATGATTTTTAAGTAATAATTTGCATTTTATTGCATGACATAAGTATTTGATACATCAGAAAGCAGAACTTAATATTTGGTACAGAAACCTTTGTTTGCAATTACAGAGATCATACGTTTCCTGTAGTTCTTGACCAGGTTTGCACACACTGCAGCAGGGATTTTGGCCCACTCCCTCATACAGACCTTCTCCAGTCCTTCAGGTTTCGGGCTGTCGCTGGGCAATACGGACTTTCAGCTCCCTCCAAAGATTTTCTATTGGGTTCAGATCTGGAGACTGGCTAGGCCACTCCAGGACCTTTGAGATGCTTCTTACGGAGCCACTCCTTAGTTGCCCTGGCTGTGTGTTTCGGTCGCGTTGTCATGCTGGAAGACCCAGCTACGACCCATCTTCAATGCTCTTACTGAGGAAGGAGGTTGTTGGCCAAGATCTCGCGATACATGGCCCCATCATCCTCCCCTCAATACGGTGCATCGTCCTGTCCCCTTTGCAGAAAAGCATCCCCAAAGAATGATGTTTCCACCTCCATGCTTCACGGTTGGGATGGTGTTCTTGGGGTTGTATCATCCTTCTTCTTCTTCCAAACACGGCGAGTGGAGTTTAGACCAAAAAGCTCTATTTTTGTCTCATCAGACCACATGACCTTCTCCCATTCCTCCTCTGGATCATCAGATGGTCATTGGCAAACTTCAGACGGGCCTGGACATGGGCTGGCTTGAGAGGGGGACCTTGTGTACACTGCAGCGATTTTAATCCATGACGGCGTAGTGTGTTCTAATGGTTTTCTTTGAGAACTGTGGTCCCAGCTTCTTCAGGTCATTGACCAGGTCCTGCCGGGTAGTTCTGGGCTGATCCCTCACCTTCCTCATGATCATTGATGCCCCACGAGGTGAGATCTTGCATGGAGCCCCGGGAGGGTGATTGACCGATCTTTCCTTCTTCCATTTTCTAATAATTGCGACACGGTTGTTGTTCCCCAGCTGCTTGCCTATTGTCCGTAGCCCTCCCAGCTCAGTGTCTGATTTATCTGATGTCTTACACGCTCTCTGGTCTTGGCCATTGTGGAGAGGTTGGTATGTTTGAGATTGTGTGTGGCAGGTTTTTTACAGGTAACGAGTTCAAACAGGTGCGTAATACATAGGTGATGGAGAACAGGAGGGCTTCTTAAAGAAAAATAACAGGTCTGTGAGAGAAGGTTCTACTAGGTTGGTAGGTGATCAAATACTTATGTATGCATAAAATGCAATTAATTAGTTAAAAATCATACAATGTGATTTCAGATTTTTGTTTTAGATTCCGTCTCTCACAGTTGAAGTGTACCTATGATAAAAATTACAGACCTTTACATGCTTTTGTAAGTAGGAAAACCAGCAAAATCGGCAGTGTATCAAATCTTGTTCTCCCCACTGTATATCTATCCTACCCTGCCTTTCTAAGGTCTTCGAAAGCCAAGTTAACAAATAGATCAGCAGACCATTTGTAATCCCACCGTACCTTCTCCGCCATGCATATTGGTTTCCGAGCTGGTCATTGGTGCACCTGAGCCAGCTCAAGGTCCTAAACAATATCATAACTGCCAATGATAAGAGACAATACTGTGCAGCCGTATTCATCGACCTGGCCAAGGCTTCGACTCTTGTCATTCACCACATTCTTATTGCAGACTCAAAAGCCTTGGTTTCTCAAGGCCACAGGGTTCAATTCTCGGGCGCGACTTTCTTCTCTGTATATCAATGATGTCGCTCTTTGCTGCGTGATTCTCTGATCCACCTCTACGCAGACGACACCATTCTGTATACTTCTGGCCCTTCATTGGACACTGTGCTAACTAACCTCCAGACGAGCTTCAATGCGATACAACTCTTCTTCCGGGCCTCCTGCTCTTAAATGCAAGTAAACTAAATGCATGCTCTTCAACCGATCGCTGCCCGCACCTGCCCGCCCGTCCAGCATCACTGCTCTGGACGGTTTCTGACTTAGAATATGTGACAACTACAAATACCTAAGTGTCTGGTTAGACTGTAAACTCTCCTTCCAGACTCACATTAAGCATCTCCAATCCAAAATTAAATCTAACATTGCTTCCTATTTCACATCAAAGCATCATTCACTCATGCTGCCAAACATATCCCCTCGTAAAATTGACTATCCTACCGATCCTCGACTTCGGCGATGTCATTTACAAAATAGCCTCCAACACTCTACTCAGCAAACTGGATGTAATCTATCACAGTGCCATCCGTTTTGTCACCAAAGCCCCATAAACTACCCACCACTGTGACCTGTACGCTCTCGTTGGCTTGCCCTCGCTTCATACTCGTCGCCAAACCCGAACGAACTGCAAAATCGCTGAACCTGGATACTCTTATCTCCCTCACTAACTTCATGCACCAGCTGTCAGAGCAGCTCACAGATCATTGCAGCTGTACACAGCCCATCTGTAAATAGCCCACCCAACTACCCATCCCCATACTGTATTTTTTTTGTTGCTCCTTTGCACCCCAGTATCTCTACTTGCACATTCATTTTCTGCACATCTATGTCTCCAGTGTTTAATTGCTATATCGTAATTACCTTGCCACTATGGCCTATTTTATTGCTACCTGGTTAAATGAAGGTGACATAATTAATAGATAAAAAACACTCATTCAAATAAACGCATACAAGAAAACACACATACATGTAATAGTGCCAGGCATGCACACAAACATATACAGTTGCCATTGCTGTTATGATATTAGTTGTCCTTGATGTCCTTTGATTTTTAGTTGTATATTTTGTAATTTGTCATATTATTATTATATATTTTTTGCATTGTTGTTTGCTGTTTTCTTCTGTCTTTTTCTTTTTTCTCTTTAATTCATTTTCTTGGTTTTTGGAGCATTGGCGGGGTTCTTGGGGGTGGGAATGGATTCTTATAATTGTTTTCTTCATGGGGGAGGGGTCTCGAATGTGGGAGGGGTCTCGAATGGTTGAGGGACAGCTATTGGGGAACTGTGGTGGGATCTTAGAGGGTTCGGGTTCACGTTTTTATGCCTGGTGGGAGATCTGTCAACGTGGCCTTGAGCAGGGCATTGACCCTGGACGCTTCTGTGTGTCGTTCTGAATGGGAGTGTGTTGGGTGACTGGTGTGGTGTAGTTGTTGAGCGGCTTCACTGCAGGTATATTGTACGTTTCGGATATTTAATAAAAATAATTTTTAAACTTAAAAAATGTTAGCCGACAAATTAATTGAGTGACTGTCAGTGACTGTCGTAAGAAAAACTGGCACAACCACGTTTCTAAATTCCACCTCGTGTATTCTACTATTCTAACTCTCAACAGTAAATTAAGACCGCGACTGAGTTCCATTTATTTTAAATATATTATCTGCGGGCCATCAGTTGCTCAACCCTGATGTAAAACATCCGGATTCACTTTACTGAATGGGATTACATTAGTGGTAATCACGTACATGGTGTCAAGCAGATGGTAAAGCTGTGCGATAACTATTAACACTGACGAGCAAAACCAAAGGAATTTGGTTTGGGAGGGAAATATGACACATCCACTAAAACAGAGTAAAAACAGAAAAAGAAAGCAGTCATTATATATCAATTTCTAACACAAACACCTTTGTAGTTGAATTAGATTTTTTTTTTTTACTAAAACAAGGTCAAAGTCAATGGGAGAGATGTTTGTGGTGGTTTGTGGAGGCATTGCAGGAAACGGACATGGTGATATAATATGGGGTCATGATGTCACCTTCCTATGGAGCGTGTAGAGGCTTCATACAGACAATCAATAAGGTGAAGTCTTTTAGAGACAGACAACATGCTAGGATTATTGGGACAATGGGGAACACTGGTGACACCAGCACACTATACACTCAAACTATAGAGTGTACACTAAATAAGGAAGTATACACTTACGGACATGCACTGATAAGCCTTTACTAAGATGCACACACTTAATGCAACCGCTGTGTTAGATTTTTAAAAATAACTTTACCATAACATACAGCTTGCGTTATTGTGAGACAGCACTCACCAACACAGCGGAGAATAGGAGTCAATATTTTACACAGAAATACGAAATAACATCATACATTTTTTCTTACTTTTGCTGAGCTTCAATCAGAATGTTGTACAAGGAGTCCTTGGTCCAGAATAAATCGTTGTTTGGTTTTAGAATGTCCATTTCTTCTGTCGAATTCGCGCCACAATGCTAGCCAAGGTTACTAACATTCCCATCCTCTCTTGGTGCAAAGAACGGAAAACTCCAAAAGTCCCAATAAATGTTGAATAAACTGATAAAACTTGGTTGAAAAAACCTACTTTATGATGTTATTATCAAATGTATCAAATAAAATCAGAGCCGGAGATATTRGCCGTGTATACCGACCGCTTTTCAGAAGACAATGTGGAGCTCCTTCGTGCGCCTTGGAAAACTGACAAAATGGCTGACCTGTCACTCCAAAAGCTCTTGTTCGACCTCAGATCAAGCTAGACACCCCATTCCACCTTCCACTGCCTGTTGACATCTAGTGGAAGGCGTATCTAGTGGAGGCGTTTTAATGGCATGCATATCGATAAATATAAGGCAATTGAATAGGCAGGCCCTGAAACAGAGCCTCGTTTTCAGATTTTTCACTTCCTGTATGGAAGTTTACTGCAAATGAGTTCTGTTTACTCACAGATATAATTCAACAGTTTTAGAAACTTGAGAGTGTTTTCTATCCAATAGTAATAATAATATGCATATTGTATGATCTAGAATAGAGTACGAGCCGTTTAAATTGGGCACGATTTTTCCAAAGTGAAAACAGCGCCCCCCTATTGACAAAAGTGTTAAGTAAAGGTTAAAGGCATGAACTGAGAGTGGAAAGGGAGAGGAGGAGAGACGAGAGACACAAAGAGAGAGGGGGAGAGGAGACAAAAATAGAGGGGAGAAAGAGACACAAAGAGAGGGGAGAGAGACAGAGACACAAAGAGAGAGGGGGAGAGAGAGACAAAATAGAGGGGGAGAAAGAGACACAAAGAGAGAGGGGGAGAGACAAAAATAGAGGGCTGAGGAGAAAAGAGACACAAATAGAGCGGAGAGCAGAACGAGACACAAAGAGAGAGGGGAAGAGACAAAAATAGAGAGGGAAGAGAAGATACACAAAGAGACAGGGGGAGAGATATACACAAGAGAGAGACAGAAACAAAGAAGAGGGGAGAGAGAGATACACAAAGACGAGAGAGAGAAATACACAAAAGAGAGAGAGATACCTAAAGAGAGAGGAGGAGAGAGAGTTATACACAAAGAGAGCGAGAGAGAGAAACAAAGAGAGCGGGGAGAGAGAGATACACAAGAGAGAGAGAGAGAGAAACAAAGAAGAGAGGGGAGAGAGAGAATACACAAAGAGAGAGATAAACTACAGAGAGAGAGAGAAACACAGAAGAGGGGGAGAGAGAGATACACAAAGAGAAGAGAGAAATACACAAAGAGAGAAAGAGAAACAATAAGAGAGGAAGAGAGAAACAATAGAGAGAGAAGGGGGAAGAGAGACACAAAGCAACGTCGAGACGAGAGATACAAAGACAGAGGGAGAGACAGTTACAAAGACTAACGTCGAGAGAGAGAGATGAGAGACACCAACCCAAAAGAGAAAGGGAGGGGGAGGGAGAGAACACAAAGACAAACGTCGCCAGAGAGAGAGAGAGACACAAAGAGAGAGGGGGAGAGAGACACAAAGAGAGAGGGGGAGAGAGACACAAAGAGAGAGGGAAGAGAGAAGACAAAAAAGAGAATAGGGAGAGACGAGAGACAAGAGAGACGGGAGGGAGAGAGAGAGGGAGAGAGGACAAAAATAACAGGGGAGAGATAGAAAAACAAGAGAGAGGAGGAAACGGGAGACACAAAGCGAGAGAAGGGAGAGAGACACAGAAAGGAAGGAGAAATAGAGACAACAAAGAAATAGGGGAAAGAAAAAGAGAGAGACTCACAAAGATAGAAAGGGAGAGAGAGAGAGACACAAAGAGAGACGGGAGAAAGAAACACAGAGAGAGGGTGAGAGAAGAGAGAACAGAGAGAGGAGAGAAGAGACAAAGAGAGAGAAGAGAAAGAGAGAAAGAGAGAGCAGTGAGAGAGACACAGAGAGAGAAAAAAGAGAAGGGGTAGAAAGAGAGACACAGAGAGAGGGAGAGAGAGAGAGAAGAGAGAGAGCGTGAGAGAGACCAGAGAGAGACAGAAAAGAGAGGGTAGAAAGAGAGAACAGGAGAGAGGGAAGAGAGAGAGGGAAGAGAGAGGGTGAGAGAGAGAGGACAAAGAGAGAGAGAGAGAGAGAGAAGAGAGAGAGAGAAGAGAGAGCGTGAGAGAAGACACAGAGAGAAGACAAAGAGAGGTAGAAAGAGCAGGGACACAAGAGAGGGAGAGGAGAGAGACACAAATAGAGAGAGAGAGAGAGAGAGAGAGAAAGAGAGCGGGTGAGAGAGACACCGAGAGCGGGAGAGAGAGAGAAAAAGAGAGCGGGTTAGAGAGAGAATTTTACAACCATCTAAAAACAAGTGACCCCAAAACATTCCATCACACAGCTCTACAATGTCAAGAGATGAAACAAGAGAGGAGTCCCCTCAGCCAGCTGGTTCTGAGGCTCAGTTCACCAACCCAAACCAACCACATAGAGCCTCAGGACAGCCCTCAGAAAATCTGGCCCAACCAAATATATATAAAAAAATATAGCACCTATTGGAAAGACACCACAAAAAATCAAAGTAAACTTCAATGCTATTTGGCTCTAAACAGACAGTACATGGTGGCAGACTATCTGACCACTGTGACTGATAGAAAACTGAGGAAAACATTGACTAGGTACAGACTCAGTGAGCACAGTCTGGCTATAGAGACCGGTCGTCACAGACAAACCTGGCTTTCCAGAGAGGACAGGCTGTGCTCACTCTGCTCCAGGGGAGAAGTAGAGACAGAGCTGCATTTCCTATTACACTGTGACAAATACTCAGACTTAAGATAATATTTCTTTCCCAAAATTATAATTCAATACAAAGAATTTGAAACTATAAAAGATGAAGAAAAAATCAAATATTTATTGGGTGAAATGCCAAAATGTGCAGTTTTGGCAGCAAAATATGTGTCCTCCTGCCACAACCTGAGGGACAGCCAGTGAAAAATGTAAAGTAATGTTGATAATATTTCTCATCTTGTTTTGTTTTGTCTTTCATACCAGGTCATGTGTCTTCTCAGTCATGTTGACACTGGTCTACTACCATTGCTTTAATGTATTGTTGTTCTGATTAATATTGTTGTTGTAGTTGTTGTTAATGGTAATCCCATGTCCACTACTACTATTATTATTGCTGTTGGTCCCACCATTTATTTATATATAAATATATATATATTTTGTATATATATACATATATATTTGATTTTGATTTTTCGATATGTATACTTTGACAATGTCAGTAATAATGAACTTGCCATGTCAATAAAGTCAATTGAATTGAATTGAATTGAGAGACACAAAGGGAGAGGCAGAGAGAGACACATTAGAGAGAATGGGAGAGAGAGACACAGAGAGGCGGAGGGGGAGAGACACACAAAGAGAGAGGGGAGAGAGACAGGGAAACATAAAGAAGAGGGGGAGAGAGAGGCAAAGAGAGGGGGGAAAGAGAAACATAGAGGGGGAGAGAGAGAGAGACACAAAAAAGAGAGGGGAGAGAGAGACACACACAAAGAGAGAAGGGGAGAGAGATACACGAGAGAGAGGGGGGAGAGAGACGAGAGACACAGGTTGAGAGAGAGACAAAGATAGAGGGGTAGAGAGAAACAAGAGAGTTTGGTAGAAAGAGAGACAAATAGAGAAGGGGAGAGAGAGACAAAGAGAGAGTGTGAGAGAGAGCTCAGAGACAGAGGGGGAGACAGACAGAGCACAAAGAGAAGCGGGGGATGAAAGACACAAAGACAAACGTGAAGAGAGAGAGACAAAGACAAACGTGTAGAGAGAGGAGCAAAGAGAGAGGGGGAGAGAGACACGAAGACAAACGAGGAGAGAGAACAACACACAAAGAGAGAGGGGAGAGAGAGACAACGATAGAGGGGTGGGGGGGGGACACAAAGAGACACAGGTTCGGAGAGAGACAAAGCTACGAGGGGTAGAGAGAAACACACCAAGAGAGTATGGTAGAAATAAAGACAGAGAAGGGAGAGAGAGGCAAAGAGAGAGTGTGTGAGAGGACCAAAGACAGAGGGGGAGACAGACAGAGACACAAACAGGAAGAATACGAGACAGACAGAGAACACAAATAGAGAGCATTCCACATGATAGGAAGCATGTCATTTTCCTCTTTTGGGTAATTGTGAAGGAATTACAGTCTCTTTCCAGCATTTAGACACTAGATTACAAGCCATTACAGGCCTTTACAGGTTCATACACACAACAATCATCCTCTACTCATCATTCTTCTCTGAACAGTGCAAGAAAATAGCACATTTAATGAGACA